>NW_020862669.1:0-28416 GCF_003713205.1 Coffea eugenioides | reverse complement strand
AAAATATTCTTTTCGTCTCTCACTTTTAAAATGAAATAAATTCGTCCCTGACATTTAAAAATTAAAGCTATTACATCCCTGAACCTAATTTTCAATCTGAATCAAACCATCCAATAACCCAGTAATAAATTTCGAAAATAAAATTGATAGATCATTTGGTCAATTTCATCTTATTCACATGGCATTTATTAAACCAAAAAAATGAAACAAGCATGGAATGTTGATGAGCTGAATGAGTTAAACCATGATTAAAAATGTAGAAATGTGAAGAAGACTGTCAGAAAGAGTGAAAGAAAGGTTATACTGGCACTCAAAAAAGAGGCTGCTCAGCCCACCAAAAATTTGAAAGAGTTGATAAAAACCCATGACAAACAAAACTCATCTTCTTGGTTTTAGACCGACAAAAGGTTCAACCTTCTCCAAGCGAAACCAGAAAGTTTTCAGAATGAGGCTGAGGTGAAGGATAAGATGTACCTGGATGCCATTGAGGTAAAAAAAAATGTTGGGTTGATGAGTATTCGGATTTTTGGATCTTATACCTAAGTCAGCTTTCGAATGGCTTAGATTCAAGACTAACATGTGTGTTTTTCTAAGAATGAGCAGGTGTAAACTTCACCTCATGCTAAAGTCCAGTGAGATAAACCACAAAAAAGAAAAATTAAGAACCATGAAATTTAGAAATTTTTGGTTCTAAGAATTTTACTCTAGTTTTTATTGCATCATTTACAAATTAATTATAATGTGTATGTATGACTTGATGGTAATCTAATATTTTAAAAAATTAATTGATGTTGATCGTGTTTTTAACTGCTTCTAATTGTGTAAAGGTTAATTTTAAAAAATCAGAATAAAAAAGCACAAAAAAAAATCTTATTTTTAATCTTTCTTTGGGGTGAACAAATTAAGTAGCAAGTTTGTACAGAAAAGTTGTATTGTTTGTATAGCTCAACTGTTGCACTAGCACACATCAGCTTAGCTTCCTATCAAAATGACAAAATCCCCCTTAGACCAACCTATTCTATCTATTAAATAAATACAACCCAAGGCAACTTTTCACCAAAATTTTATCTTTTTATAACCTTTTTCAAACACATAAAAAACGATGCCAGTTTTTCCTGATTTTGGTTGCATGAAAGTTCTTCCTCATTTTGGTGGCATGGCTCAAAAGTTTGTTTGGATAGCTAAAAAGTTTGGAAAGGAGATGGCTTCTAGTCCTAATACGATAGGGTTTTGTGCTAGCAATACCCTTTCTATTTTGATAGCTGTGACACAAATGGAATAAGCAAGGAATGTTGATAAGCAGAATGAGTTAAATCATGATGAAAGATGTGGGGAGATGAAGAAGACTGTCAGAGAGAGTAAAAGAAAGATTATACTTGCAGTCAAAAAAGAGGCTACTCAGCTCACAAAAAATTTGAAAGAGTTGATGAAAACCCGTGACAAACAATACTCATCTTTTTGGTTTTGGACCGACAAAAGGATCAACCTTCTCCAAGCGAAGATATAAAGTTTTGAGATGGAGGCTGAGGTGAAGGAGAAGATGTACCTGGATGCCATTCAGGTAAAAAAAAAATGTTGGGTTGATGAGTTTTCAGATTTTTGGATCTTATACCTAAGTCAGCTTTTGAATGACTTAGATTCAAGTCTAACACGTGTGTTTTTCTAAGAATCTCAGAAAGGACTTGTGTTACTTCTTTATATCGTGTTTATAGCGTTGAAAAAAGGAAGAAACAATCTGACTTTGTCTTTAGCATGTTGAGTTCTAAAAGTTCCCAGTACCTTTTTTCCTCTCTATTTCACTTTTAATAGTGTTTTGATTGGACTTAGATTACTGAATCGATTTAGATGCTCCGAGTGTTTGTTTATATTTTGCATTTGTTGGGATATTCATATGGCAGATTTAGTGCTTATTTGTATTGGGTTTACTGAACATTAATTGTTCCCTTAATCAGTGGTTTTATTTTGTCTTTCGGGTTGTTCATTTTAGGGTTGGCTAATGTGATTTTGGACATTGACGTACAAGATCATGAAAAGAAAAGCACACTTAGAGGAGGTACGTATCCATTTTCTTACGACTGGAATATGTTAAGAAATGGGCTTAATTTCTTTTAGGTAGATTTCTTGTTTTGTGTGGAAGTAACTAGTTTTCTAATTGATTTTAGTTACTTGAAGTAGTAGCCAAGAAATATTCTATTTAGTTTAGAATTAGAAGTTATTTCCTACAAATGTAGGGATTAGAATTGGTTTCCTATTGTTATTTGATTTTTGGCCAAATAATATTCCCTATAAATAGGTGGGTTGGCATACTACACAGATATACACAAGGGCACACAAGATGGCATCATGTAACCTTATACATGGGATGAGAGAGGGTTCTTGGGAGATGAGAGATGGTATACAAAGGTTGGACTTGGGTTCAAGTTGTATTCTTGTATAGGATTTTTCTCTCATAATAAATAATGGGTTTCTCTCCATGGACGTAGGCTCAATGGTGGAGCCGAATCACGTTAAATACTGTGTGTCGTTTATCTTTCATGCTTGTGGCTTGTTTGCTCATTAAATTGTTGTGTGATTGAAATCTCAATAGTTGTTTGTTCCGCATTTGGATCCTAGCAAAATATACTGGACTGGAATATATGTGGCTATTATTGTTGTTATAGTTTTATGTGAATAGACTGACTATTATGTGATACTATATGAAGGTGCTTCAGTTTGCAGGGGTTGAAAAATTCACCCCCGAGGTGGGTGAACAACTTGACATGGAAAAACATTCTGTCGTTCATCTTGTACTTGATCTAAAGAATCCTCCGGGCATGATAGTTCAAGTTTTTGAGGAGGGATACATTTGCAATGGGCGGATTCTTAGACGCGCAAAGGTAGGAGTCTCACGTGCTGTGGAGACCAGGGGAAGAAGCAAAAACGCATGAGTGAGATTATGAGATATGACTATTGTAGTATGTTTTAGACTCCACTTTATAGTACGTTCTACTTTTGAGACATTTCGCAAGTTTGCAAAGTTGCAAAAACTAGTTTCATTTCATGGTTGATGTACTTTATCAATGGTAATTAGGTAATGTGGATAATATCTGCTTCCGTGGTTGCCAAGAAAATGAAATTTTGTGCTATATAATCAACATGCAATCCCTAATATTTGCTTTCCTAGATAATAATGCTACAAAAAATGGGATCTTGTGCTATATAATCTGCATGTTATCGTTACTTCGTTCTTGATTTCCTTCTTCACAATGTGATTGATTAAATGCGATGAAGTACCACAACAGCAATTTTTTCTCCTTTTGTTTCTTTCTGCTTGGTGACCTTCTTTTTTTTAGGGAAAATGACCTGTTTCATCCCTCACATTTCGCAAAAATATTCTTTTCGTCTCTCACTTTTAAAATGAAATAAATTCGTCCCTGACATTTAAAAATTAAAGCTATTACATCCCTGAACCTAATTTTCAATCTGAATCAAACCATCCAATAACCCAGTAATAAATTTCGAAAATAAAATTGATAGATCATTTGGTCAATTTCATCTTATTCACATGGCATTTATTAAACCAAAAAAATGAAACAAGCATGGAATGTTGATGAGCTGAATGAGTTAAACCATGATTAAAAATGTAGAAATGTGAAGAAGACTGTCAGAAAGAGTGAAAGAAAGGTTATACTGGCACTCAAAAAAGAGGCTGCTCAGCCCACCAAAAATTTGAAAGAGTTGATAAAAACCCATGACAAACAAAACTCATCTTCTTGGTTTTAGACCGACAAAAGGTTCAACCTTCTCCAAGCGAAACCAGAAAGTTTTCAGAATGAGGCTGAGGTGAAGGATAAGATGTACCTGGATGCCATTGAGGTAAAAAAAAATGTTGGGTTGATGAGTATTCGGATTTTTGGATCTTATACCTAAGTCAGCTTTCGAATGGCTTAGATTCAAGACTAACATGTGTGTTTTTCTAAGAATGAGCAGGTGTAAACTTCACCTCATGCTAAAGTCCAGTGAGATAAACCACAAAAAAGAAAAATTAAGAACCATGAAATTTAGAAATTTTTGGTTCTAAGAATTTTACTCTAGTTTTTATTGCATCATTTACAAATTAATTATAATGTGTATGTATGACTTGATGGTAATCTAATATTTTAAAAAATTAATTGATGTTGATCGTGTTTTTAACTGCTTCTAATTGTGTAAAGGTTAATTTTAAAAAATCAGAATAAAAAAGCACAAAAAAAAATCTTATTTTTAATCTTTCTTTGGGGTGAACAAATTAAGTAGCAAGTTTGTACAGAAAAGTTGTATTGTTTGTATAGCTCAACTGTTGCACTAGCACACATCAGCTTAGCTTCCTATCAAAATGACAAAATCCCCCTTAGACCAACCTATTCTATCTATTAAATAAATACAACCCAAGGCAACTTTTCACCAAAATTTTATCTTTTTATAACCTTTTTCAAACACATAAAAAACGATGCCAGTTTTTCCTGATTTTGGTTGCATGAAAGTTCTTCCTCATTTTGGTGGCATGGCTCAAAAGTTTGTTTGGATAGCTAAAAAGTTTGGAAAGGAGATGGCTTCTAGTCCTAATACGATAGGGTTTTGTGCTAGCAATACCCTTTCTATTTTGATAGCTGTGACACAAATGGAATAAGCAAGGAATGTTGATAAGCAGAATGAGTTAAATCATGATGAAAGATGTGGGGAGATGAAGAAGACTGTCAGAGAGAGTAAAAGAAAGATTATACTTGCAGTCAAAAAAGAGGCTACTCAGCTCACAAAAAATTTGAAAGAGTTGATGAAAACCCGTGACAAACAATACTCATCTTTTTGGTTTTGGACCGACAAAAGGATCAACCTTCTCCAAGCGAAGATATAAAGTTTTGAGATGGAGGCTGAGGTGAAGGAGAAGATGTACCTGGATGCCATTCAGGTAAAAAAAAAATGTTGGGTTGATGAGTTTTCAGATTTTTGGATCTTATACCTAAGTCAGCTTTTGAATGACTTAGATTCAAGTCTAACACGTGTGTTTTTCTAAGAATCTCAGAAAGGACTTGTGTTACTTCTTTATATCGTGTTTATAGCGTTGAAAAAAGGAAGAAACAATCTGACTTTGTCTTTAGCATGTTGAGTTCTAAAAGTTCCCAGTACCTTTTTTCCTCTCTATTTCACTTTTAATAGTGTTTTGATTGGACTTAGATTACTGAATCGATTTAGATGCTCCGAGTGTTTGTTTATATTTTGCATTTGTTGGGATATTCATATGGCAGATTTAGTGCTTATTTGTATTGGGTTTACTGAACATTAATTGTTCCCTTAATCAGTGGTTTTATTTTGTCTTTCGGGTTGTTCATTTTAGGGTTGGCTAATGTGATTTTGGACATTGACGTACAAGATCATGAAAAGAAAAGCACACTTAGAGGAGGTACGTATCCATTTTCTTACGACTGGAATATGTTAAGAAATGGGCTTAATTTCTTTTAGGTAGATTTCTTGTTTTGTGTGGAAGTAACTAGTTTTCTAATTGATTTTAGTTACTTGAAGTAGTAGCCAAGAAATATTCTATTTAGTTTAGAATTAGAAGTTATTTCCTACAAATGTAGGGATTAGAATTGGTTTCCTATTGTTATTTGATTTTTGGCCAAATAATATTCCCTATAAATAGGTGGGTTGGCATACTACACAGATATACACAAGGGCACACAAGATGGCATCATGTAACCTTATACATGGGATGAGAGAGGGTTCTTGGGAGATGAGAGATGGTATACAAAGGTTGGACTTGGGTTCAAGTTGTATTCTTGTATAGGATTTTTCTCTCATAATAAATAATGGGTTTCTCTCCATGGACGTAGGCTCAATGGTGGAGCCGAATCACGTTAAATACTGTGTGTCGTTTATCTTTCATGCTTGTGGCTTGTTTGCTCATTAAATTGTTGTGTGATTGAAATCTCAATAGTTGTTTGTTCCGCATTTGGATCCTAGCAAAATATACTGGACTGGAATATATGTGGCTATTATTGTTGTTATAGTTTTATGTGAATAGACTGACTATTATGTGATACTATATGAAGGTGCTTCAGTTTGCAGGGGTTGAAAAATTCACCCCCGAGGTGGGTGAACAACTTGACATGGAAAAACATTCTGTCGTTCATCTTGTACTTGATCTAAAGAATCCTCCGGGCATGATAGTTCAAGTTTTTGAGGAGGGATACATTTGCAATGGGCGGATTCTTAGACGCGCAAAGGTAGGAGTCTCACGTGCTGTGGAGACCAGGGGAAGAAGCAAAAACGCATGAGTGAAATTATGAGATATGACTATTGTAGTATGTTTTAGACTTCACTTTATAGTACGTTCTACTTTTGAGACATTTCGCAAGTTTGCAAAGTTGCAAAAACTAGTTTCATTTCATGGTTGATGTACTTTATCAATGGTAATTAGGTAATGTGGATAATATCTGCTTCCGTGGTTGCCAAGAAAATGAAATTTTGTGCTATATAATCAACATGCAATCCCTAATATTTGCTTTCCTAGATAATAATGCTACAAAAAATGGGATCTTGTGCTATATAATCTGCATGTTATCGTTACTTCGTTCTTGATTTCCTTCTTCACAATGTGATTGATTAAATGCGATGAAGTACCACAACAGCAATTTTTTCTCCTTTTGTTTCTTTCTGCTTGGTGACCTTCTTTTTTTTAGGGAAAATGACCTGTTTCATCCCTCACATTTCGCAAAAATATTCTTTTCGTCTCTCACTTTTAAAATGAAATAAATTCGTCCCTGACATTTAAAAATTAAAGCTATTACATCCCTGAACCTAATTTTCAATCTGAATCAAACCATCCAATAACCCAGTAATAAATTTCGAAAATAAAATTGATAGATCATTTGGTCAATTTCATCTTATTCACATGGCATTTATTAAACCAAAAAAATAAAAATTTATAACATAAAAGGCCATTTTTTGTCTTGGAATAGTAGAGTTTTTTTTTTGATAAATCTTTTCATACACCGTTAGTATATCCGCTTGCGAATCTAGATGTGTATCATAAATATAAAATTTAGTATTTAAATTTAAATTAAAATGATATGGTGGTACATAAAACCGTCAGTATATACAATGATAATGTAGAAAAGATTAATCTTTCTTTTTTATATTATAATTTTTTCTTTTTTCTTTTTAGATTCATTAAATTTTACATGAATATCAAGTTGAGTTAACCAAGTGATCTACCAATTACACCCCCAAAATTTGTAATCAGGTTGATTGGTGATTTGATTTAAATTGAAATTTGGGTTCAGGGATGTAATAATTTTAGTTTTTAAATGTCAAGGACAAAATTGCTTCATTTTAAAAGTGAGGGATGAAAAAAATATTTTTGTGAAATGTGAAGGATGAAACTGATCATTTTCCCTTTTTTTTAATCTCATACTCTTATCTCTTATCTTTAGATGTTTCTCTTCTCTTTTAACTTCTTTTATTTTACTTCTGGTCCAAATATAGCAATCTAGGTTCAAAGATACTGCAGAAAAGAAACCCAGTTTTATTGCGGCTGCATTGCACTTATTGTAATGGACACTCTTTCTTTTTTCCTTTTTTTTTGTTCTTTTTATTTCTTTCCACTCTCAGACTCTTTATCTCTAGATGTTTGCCTTCTTTTTCAACTTCTTTTTTCTTACTTCTGGTCCAAATATAGCAATCTAGTTCAAAGATATTGCAGAAACCCAATTTTATTGCCGGCTGCAGGGCACTTATTTTATTGAGAACTCTTGCCTTTTTTTTTTCGCCCTTTTTTAATCTCGGACTCTATCTCTAGATTTTCAAAGAATCGATATTGGAGACCATGAAGATTTGTCTTCAAATTAATCTTCGAGCATGGCTATAAGAATGGCACACCCTAAAGCCTGTCCAGATGGGCGGAGTCTGACCTTAATCTTTTAGTGCGGATTGCGACACTGGGCCTAAGAGTTGTTGAATGTGCCAAGTGGGGTTTACCAAAGCCCGATTCAGCAAGTCTAACAACTCGAATTTAATAATATGGAGTCTCTCTATAGGCTAAACAAAAATTTATGTCCGAATTTAGAGTCCTTATTTAACGAGAAAAAAGTTTATCAACTAAAAATGATCACTGTAAAAAAATTGATCCTTGTACTTTATAAATGATCACTATGTAAAAATAACCTCATACTTTATACTTTAATAGCAGTAGCCTGGTCATGAAACTAGAACATAAGACACAAAGCCTACTCCTAAGACTTTTTATTGCTTATAGTCTTCAAGAACAATTACAAATATTAGCAATCAATTTCTTGAATTGCTTTTAGACTTGTTCAAAATTTTGTGCATTTGGCATAAAGGCTTTTGCTGAGGACAACTAGCGTGAAATTTGTGGAGCTTTATAAGATGAAAAAGTCAAGTATTAGATTTATTGGTTGTTCCGTCTATTAAAAACACACATGACAGCCGACATATGATGACATTTATCCCACTACTTAAAAAATAAAAGACCTCCTAGTCATACTCTAGTTAATTTCGTTTATATTTCTGTCGAATTTCATTCTCTTATAATGACACACTATTTTTTTTTCATGTGCTTTGGCTCAAAATACTTAAGAGATGGAGCACCATTAGTATTAATGATTCACGTTTCATTAACAATGCTGTCATATAAATTTGAATCTGATTAGTGGTCAATTCTTGGCCCTCCATGCCCATATTTATCCTTAAAACGTGATTTAATTTTGACCCTCCCCACTTCTGTTCCTTTCTCCCGATTCCTCCTTATGAACCCCTCACACTCCAAGTTAAGAAAATAATTGGGAAAAAAAAAATCTGGGCATGGAGGAGTGTACCATAATTAAGAAAAGACACCCAAAAAAAAAAAAGGAGTGTACCATAATTAGGATGAGTCACGTTAAAGCCAAGGAAAAGTTAGAGAGATGGGCAAACAAACGGACGGATCGGTTTAGCACGAAATAGCATATTATACTGAAAATCACGTGTTCCCCAAATGGCCAAACATACTAGATAGCTAACTAGATAATTTAATAGCTAACATATTTTGATGACTGACAAAAAAAAACTAAGAAATTAAGATTAAAATTGCCCAAAATTAGTTAGAATAAGGCTCATTTGTATCTCCATTATGTTTTAAAACTAGATTAAAGCTAGATATTTATTATTTTCATTGGAATATGATAAAGGAAGCATCAATTCACACAAATTTTGATAAACACTTAAATATAATTGATACTCATTGTGAGCAGCCTATTAGGTTTACGGATACACAACGATAAGTAAATTTATTCACATTTTCTTCCAAAATTACTATATATTTTAGGAAGCATAAATTTTACTCTTGAAACAAATACTTGGTCTCAAATGAAAATCTAACACGGATTAGATTGGTTAGCTAAGTATTAAGGAGGTTTTGGCTTAGTGCTCATAGTTGATGTTTCAGAATTTAGAAATTCTGCAATCTAATAATATCCACAATCCTGTATCAGATATGTCGTTTCTATATAGACCAAGAAATAACAAAATCTTACAGGGATTTAAACTACCAAAACCCAAACCACAACCGAAGAATAAAGTAGTTTTCTAAACAAACAAATTAAATAATAATATAAGACTTGGTTTATAATCCTACAGCGTTACTTATGCCAGGTAGTGGGACAATGAATTGTGGATTGATTAATACCTTTATATTGTGGATAATTGGCTTTTATCGTATGTATAGGTGGCTGTGGATGGGCTCTGTAGTCTGCCAATTTTTAAGAAAACCAAGAACGTACTTACTGCGTACCGTACTGGGCTAGGTTAATGCCAAAGAAAAGTTGAGGTAGGGTATGATCTAGCATGTAACCAATACCAAGCACTTTTATTATATGGCCTTTGTATCTGCATTGATTTTGAAATTGGATAAAGCTACAAGTGTTTTATCTGTGAGAATACAAAAATTGAATACGTTATTCAGAATTGATGCGGCATTACAAGTATCCTTTTAGGTTTATGATGAATAGTTGTACTACGGTAAGTAGATTCTATTCACCTTTCATCTAAACTGATCATTAAGGGAAACATAAAAGTTACTCTTCACACAAATACTTGATTTTAACCTTTAAATAAGAATGTAATACATATTATTGTCAAAATATGTACTAAGATGAAGTCTTTTACTTTAGAAGTTTGGATAGCAAATTTAGAACTCAATGATGGAAAATAATGATGACCCTTAACTTTTGTATAATGGCATCTTCACTAATTTATTTTTCATATAAAACTATATATAAAATTATATAATTTATTTTTCATTGTTGCTATATAAAACTATATATATAAAGATGGAATGCCATTAACAATTATCTTTACTCAAATTCCTTTAAGATTTTTTGGCATGGCATCCACAGCTACATAGGAAGTATCCAAGAGTTTATTACTTTATGTTTACACCTATGGAGTTTTTAATCTCAAACGTCTGAAGGAAAAATTTTCAATTTTTCCAAGTTCATCTTTTCAACAATCAAAATGTGAAAAAACTTACAAAACTAACTAGCTTGCAGTTTATTCACATAATTAATATAAGTTTAACAATTTAGTATTTGGATTGTGATTTTCTGTAGAAAACTTTTTAAGTTTTTCGTGAACACATTTTTCAATCATTTTTTTACTTCACATACATCAAATTACTATAATATATTTTTCTACAAAAACTCCTAAAAATAATGATCCAAACGGGTTGTGAGCTCTTTTAAGTTTTTGTAGCAACAAATATTTCCTCGTGAATTAGGGGCAACAAGAAGAGTTGTTCCTCAGAGGTTAATAACTTTGATTGACTCAAAAAAAAAGAGTACAGTTTGTATTACAAAATGTAAATAGTTGTGTTAATGCCAATTTTTTGTACAAAAAGCTGTGTTTGTACAACTAGGCTAGTGGCACTAGCACGGATCACTAGGCAGAAGAGCTCAGCTTCCTATCAAAATCCCCCTTAGACCAAACCATTTCTAACCATTTCTATCTATTAAATACATCCTTCATACATCTAAGACAACTTTTCACCAAAACTTCATCTTTTTATTACCTTTTTCAAACGCATAAAAAACGATGCAAGTTGTTCTTCCTCGTTTTGGTAGCATGGCTCAAAAGGTTTTTGGCATAGCTAAAAAAATTGGAAAGGAGATGGTGTGATGTCTAGTCCTAATGCGATAGGTTTTGTGCCAGCAGTGCTGTTCTGTTTCAATAGCTGTGATACAAATGGAACAAACAAGGAATGCTAATAATAGAATGAGTTAAACCATGATAAAAGATGCATAGAGGTGAAGAAGGCTGTCAGAGAGAGTGAAAGAAAGGTTATACTGATAGTCAAAAAAGAAGCAGCCAAAATTTTGAAGGAGATGATGAAAATCCATGACAAACAATACTCATCTTCTTGATTTTGGACTGACAAAAGAGTCTCAAATCCAAGCTAGAAAGTTTTCAAAAGGAAGCTGATGTGAAGGAAAAGATGTACTGTAACCAATAAATTTTGGTTCAGTGGCCATAAAAAAGGGACTAACTCCCTCTTTGGGTTGTAGAACCCACCTGCAGTGAAAAAAATTTAAAAGAAGTGCTTTAGCTCCTCTTTAGTCTAGTATACTTAATAGTCCTTTATATAGCCTCTTTATGCTCCCCTCCTTGTAGAATAAAATAGATTAAATTATAGGAATATTATCATTGCAGAAAAAAAAAAAAGGAAGGAGAAGATGTACCTGGATGCCATTAAGGTAAAAGAAAGTGTTGGGTCAATGAGTTTTTGGATTTTTGGATCTTATACCTATTTAGCTTTTGAGTGACTTAGATTCAAGCCTAACACGATATATTTTCCTTAGCATCTCAAGGAGCACTTGTTTTATTTCACATCGTGTTTATAACAACGAAAAAAAAAGAAAGAAACAACTGGACTTTGTTATTAAACTATGTAGCAATATTCCTCATCACCAATTCCTTTCGTATTATTAAACCATGTAGCTGATAAGTCCAGATAGAAAAAGATTAAATTAACGCCTTCTACTAAAACAGAATTGCTAACTCTTCTTCGAGCCATGGCCATAGAATGGCAGACTTTGCTAATGTTGAATTGGCCCCAAAGCCCATGTACAAGATGGGCGGAGTCTAGACCTTAATATTTTTGGTGCGAATCGTGAAACTAGGCCTAGGAGTACAAATGTTGAATGGGCCAAGTGGGGTTTACCAAAGCCCAATTCAGCATGTCTAATAATTTGAATTTATCAAATATGGAGTCTCTTTATAGAGGTACAAAAATCTATATTTGAATTTAGAGCCTTTATTCAACCGGTAAAAGTTCATCAACTAAAAATAATCACTGTATAAAAAATTAATCCTTTATAAATGATCGCTATATAAAAGTTAATCCTAATACTTTATGGTTTATAGCAAATAACCTGCCATGAAACTAGAATACAAGATACAAAGCCTACTCATAAGACTTTTTATTACTTGCAGTCTTCAAGAACAATTACTAATATTATCAATTAATTTCTTTCCATTATTCAATTCTTGAATAGCTCTTAGACTTGCTCAAATTTTGTGCATTTGGCATAAAGGCTTTTGCTGAGGACAACTAGCGTGAAATTGTGGAGCTTTATAAGAATGAAATAAGTCAAATATGAGATTTATTGATTGTTCCGTCTATGAAAAACACACATGACAGCCGACATATGATAACATTTATTCCCACTACTTAAAAAATAAAAGACCTCCTAGTCGTACTCTAGTCAATTTCGTTTATTTTCTGTCGAATTTCATTCTCTTATATTTCGAATTGGTTTTTTGGTACCAAAACACAATAATTCTTCTGTTTCCTTGGGGTAGAGAGAGTACTGTATAAATATTCTTTCATGCAGAATCAATCAATGCTTGTACGGACTAAGCTAAAGAGCAAGATACATACGAAAAAATCAGTCATAATTATACAAAGGTTAATGTATGTTATTGGCATCTCTTTTTTGTTAATAATAAATGACACACTGTTTTTTTTTCATGTGCTTTGGCTCAAAATACTTAAGAGATGGAGCACCATTAGTATTAATGATTCACGTTTCATTAACAATGCTGTCATATAAATTTGAATCTGATTAGTGGTCAATTCTTGGCCCTCCATGCCCATATTTATCCGTAAAACGTGATTTAATTTTGACCCTCCCCACTTCTGTTCCTTTCTCCCGATTCCTCCTTATGAACCCCTCACACTCCAAATTAAGAAAATAATTGGAAAAAAAAAACTTCTAATCGCAAGGTTATCACTCAATGGTATCGGGGTGCGATAAAAGCAAGGGTCCCTTTTACCCTTTTCCTGTCTATAGCATAGCAGTCGATGATATACAATCCTTATTCCTTGGTGTGCTTTTATTAGCCAGCAGCATGCACATAATTTGTGACTTTTGAGAAAAGCCTTGACAACAAGGCAAATAGATTCTTCCCTTTTGCATATGCCCAACTCCACTTGGGACCAAACAATTACTTGCTAAATATGACTTTGGGTAGCCGGCTTGTTCACGTGTGTTTGTATTCTCGAGGGATTTGATCATTTCCCCTCCCTAACTTGTCGATTAAATCTGAGAAAAAGAATATTGGTTAATCGACAAAGCAACTTTGCCAAAATACTAGCAGATTGCAGTTCCCATTTCTCAATGATTTTCCAATTAATTACGTGTCAAGAATTCCAAGGGATTGATGCTCATTTCTCAATTTGGCGTTCCATCTCACTTGGTTATTTTTCCAAAAAGAGTACCAAGTAGAGCTGCGGCTCTGATGCTCCTCTACATTACAGTTAACAAGGTTGTGACCGCTAGATAGCATGAAATATTATTATTGATTTGGTTGATTACAGCTTAGCTTAGATGAGGCCTTAATTGGTTGTAATTAGTGAAAGAGGGATGTTGCATATAGGTTTCCTAGTCGAATCTCGAATCAATTAAATAATGAATGTGAAATTGCTTGCATTGCATACGTGCTATCTTTGCTGTCTTCCAGGATGTTTTTGCCACGCATGTATAAACCGAAAGGTATTCAAATTCATCAGAGAAATTAACATGATTATATCATCAATTCATCTACCACAGCTAGGGGATATCTGGGATTGATTCGCCTCTAACCCAAATTATTATGGCCTTAAAACAAGCCTGACTTCATCAGCAGAAGCGCGAATTTAGTTGACAATAGCTCCTAAACATGGAACAGAACTCTCAATTAACGAAAAGCCCTTGAAAAGGAATCTGAGTAGTGGCATCGATCTTTTATGGAGAAAATGGAACAGACAAAAATTGTTTTTGTCAACATAATCAATCTATTAACTTTGCTTGTTACAAAAGGATTCCCAGAGAGTGGATATCCTTCTTCACCCGTAAAGCTACTTTCCTCAGTTTGACCATTGAGGTAAGAGGAAGTGCCCCATAATTAGCCGTGCATGAATGATCTATACTGCGCTTCACTTTTTATATTTCTTTTATCCCAGTGTCGGCTTTGGATATACAAAGCTAGCTGCAGACGCAACACCACCACCTAGCAATGACCATCCACATTTACCCTAAAAGCAAATTCCCTTTGGCCTCTGGCTCAACATTCAAGGGTCCAAACAAATCACCCGCTCCATTCCTGAGGACCCAGCCCCACCTACCCTTTATCTTTCTCCCCTCTTTAGAAATATGAGATTGACATGTTAAAGCTGTTCAAGCAAGCAGCAAAACTATCCCCATCCCCTTAAAAGAGAGATTCTTTGCATTGTCCCACACATTTCTAACTTTTAAATATTCCCTCTTCGTGCCATGGATTGATTCTCCACATATAGAACGCTTACACCCTGTCCATCTCATACAACCCACTGCTTTCCGTTTCTTTCTTCTTCGGTGATGGTTCCAGAATTGGAGGTATACCAGAAAATCACCAAGCTACACATGCAAACATGCGAATTATATTCTGGTTTAATGTTCAGCGGTACAGATTCTAGGCATCTCAATACTTTCTTCTTACTAGCTCTCTTCTTGTTTTTTGGCGAAATGCAGAAACCTCGAGTCACTGAGATACAGGTCCGGATGGACTGCAATGGATGCGTACAGAAGATCAAGAAAGCTCTTCTTGGTATCAGTGGTAAGTGATCTGCATTAGTCTTTTATCGTTTGTCCCTTCAATCATTTTTAAAAATGGTTTACTGCATTTTTGCAGGTGTATATG
This sequence comes from Coffea eugenioides, assembly GCF_003713205.1. NCBI lineage: Eukaryota > Viridiplantae > Streptophyta > Magnoliopsida > Gentianales > Rubiaceae > Coffea > Coffea eugenioides. Next base: position 13,188 of record NW_020862669.1, on the reverse strand, counting down.
AGCTCTACATTGACTTCCCTCAGCAAAAGATAACTATAATTGGGTGTGCTGATCCTGAGAAAATAGTCAAAGCCATAAAAAAGACAAGAAAGACTGCCATCATTTGTTCCCACACAGAACCACCTGATCCACAAGCTCAGCCATCAGACCCAGATAACCAAGGAGAGGCACCGCCCCAGGAGTCCGCCAACCCTCCTCAACAAGAGTCTGCTACCCCTCCTCCATCAGAAGGCCCACCAACTGAAGAGGCATCACCAGCAGAGGCACCAAAAGATCCACCGCCACCAGCAGAAAGTCCAAAACCAGATGCTGCAGAGGCTCCAGCGAGCAAGCCAGTTCAATCCTCAGGACCAAAAGATGTTGAAGAGGTTCATGTAATTTACCACCATCCACCAGACTTTGGCTATAGATACGGGTACAATCCCAGCATGAGTAGTCCAAATATGGGGCAAGGATACATTAGTGGGTACTGGCATTCTTATCCCACCGGTCCAGTATTTAGGCCCGAGCCACCGGCACCGGCACTGGCACCTGCACCTGCACCTGCACCTGCACCCGCACCCCCACCCACTTACGTAACTCATAGCTACAACACACACAGGGCATCACCTTACGTCACTGGATACGAGTATATAAGGCCTCCACCACAATATACACATTCTACAAGGCCAGAGAGCTATCAGCAACCACAGTACAGTGTGCACTATAGCAGGCCGGCTGAGAGCTATCCACTGCCACCACAGTACACACATTATAGCAGGCCAGAGCGCTACAGGGAGGACTATCATTACGGTAACAATGGAAATGGAAATATTACTTCAGTTTTCAGTGATGAAAATCCAAATGCGTGTAGAATAGCCTAGAAGGCTACACGCAAAGCAGACTCGTTCTATGTGAGAGACGTAACTCATCAATGGAGCACAATTAGTCTAGAAAACTACGCACTGCCCATAATAAAACTTCTAAGATGAGCATGTGTGGGAATATTGAAGGAAATCAGATTCTTAGCTTGTAAGAGCAGGAAGCATATATCCCATATTCCACTTTTGACAGACGTCTAATACAAAGAACCAGCATTTATTCCTGTGAAGTTATCAATCTATATTGGTTTCCATATCCTTTAGTTTTGGGATAAATTTCTATTTCAGTTATCATGCAATCTAAATATTATCTTGGCTTGAAAATCTGTCAAAAAGGAAGAAATCAAGCTCAAAAGTCATATTAGGTCACAGCCCATAGATCACTGATGAACCAAACCAAACATGAAGTATGAAACCATCATAATTGATCAGCACTACAACCGATTTTCTATCCTTTAAACGGCAAATCATGAAAGTTAACAATTTCTGCGTTGTGCCTGACAATCATACACGGGAAAGAAAAAGCACAGAAATAGTACCTAAGAAGCCTTTCAAATGTCAAGGAAAATCAGGTCCTACTACCCTTTTCCAGCAGTAGATTCTAGCTTTGAAAACAACTCAAAACACTCCAAAGCCATTATTTTAGGCTCTCTTTTTCCTGATTTACTAATTTATTGTCTTAATTGCTAATTTGCAATTGATTATTTAAAAAAGTTAAATAATCAATTGCAATAGCTACTTTCATTTATTTTTGGAGGAAACACCATGCTCATTATTTACAGACGAATTCTCCTCCCTGCATTTAGAAAAGCTGCTACATATCTAAAACTTTTCATTTAGCTTAAACAAGAAAAGAAAATCAACAAAGATCCACATAAGAAAGACAATTAGCAAAGGCATACATTAAAAATAAGTGCAATATAGCAAAACTTGCATTTCAGAAGTTAAACAAATTAAACATATATATCATCGTGGGGCATCTAGAAATAAGACCAATAAAAAAGAACTAACTCAACTACAAACCCTTTGTCGTGAATTTACAAATTCATTGTCAAAAAAAAAAAAAGAAGGGAAAAAAGAGAGTATTTTGCCTCGTCAGCGAAATAGTTGTATAGTTGGACAAAATTGTCAGGCTGTAGCATGGGTACACAAAATCGGTCCAAACTGTGCAATACCTCCATAAAGATCTGCACACTTGCCAAAAGATGCTCGGAAGTCAAACATACGTAACCTAGCAGAGAAGTGCAGGACCTTGGAAATTCTGAACTTCAAGGAAGATGTTATGAATATGCTGTTAAAACTCAAATTAGATGCCACCAAGACTGCAAATCAGCATCATAGGACCAGAACTCGAGAAATTGGCTTGGAGAGCCTCACAGAGGCAGATAAATAATTGAAAGTCCTGCAAGATTTAACATATCAGAGTATCAGTTCCTAGCTTTAAAAAGGTAGATAAGCTAGCAAAACAGTTTCTTAGTGAACCTAGAACTCATCTATCTATCATACTATGCCAATCATAAACATGTTAATGCACTATCAGTTGTACCAATGTGCACAAGAATAACAAAGCATTTGTCAACCAATAACAAACCATATCAACTACCATAGAAAAGGATTTCCATTCCCAGATACAGCCCCATAGATTAATCGATGCAACATCATTAAAGCATGACATATTCTGGATAGAACACCTCCATTCCCAATTCATTTAGCACTGTAACATACTAAACTTGGTACTGCTAAACCATAGCTTGATAACCTTACCTCTACTTTTGAAAGACACTTATTCATCGCTATCACTATCTATTTGGGAATCTTCATCTACACCATAAAGAACTTCATCTACATCGTCATCTTCACTTTCATCCAATTCCTCATCATGTATTAAAGTAGGTTCATTGCTTTTGGTAGCCTTGTCAATCTGTTAAGACAGTATCTAGGAATAATGAACTACTATTTACACATATAATAGAAAGAAAACTAGTTTAAGGAACTTTTGAAGGACAAAACCTGTGCCATCACAAGTTGCAAACGGCCAGATAATTGCAATAATGACGGCATAGCTGTTTCTTTGGATTTGCACAGCTGAAATAAAAAAAAAGCCTAGGAGTTACATATTAGAAACAATTAAATCATAAAAAACATATGCATATCACGATACGAAGCATTTAGATTGATCCCAGGTGCAACAAAATGCATATGATTCACGCATGAGCATATAATCATTCACTGCTAATGTTCACTCAAGACTCCATGTGAAAACCAATCAAATTTCAACTTCCCAAAAAACCAAAAAAGACTTGAGGGTTAAATTCGCCGAAGTGTAAATGAAACAAGAAAAATTTCCATCACTTAAGGCACAACTTTTGCAGTCATAGAACAATTAGATAATCAAACTCATCAGCACTAGTGTTTCTTATCATTGTGTTAACTAATCATTGATCCAAAGATGTATTATTACAGCTAATATGCGCAAAGATACCATTAATATCCATGTGCATTGCCTGGGAGACTTGTCTGTGAACGGCCCATCATTCTGTCACACAATGCTACCAAAACACATGCATATTGCCCAGCAGCACAATTTTATGGAACAACAAAGTTGTCTCCAAGGAGAAGGAAGAACTACTAATAATCAATGAAGATAATTAAGTAGCTGATGATAGCTTGAAGATAGGTAAAAGATATTCAAGGATATTGGAGACTTGAAGTGTGCCTGTGAGGTTACTAGATTCTCTTCAGAATCCACATTCCAATGCATAGTGCATACAACATCCAGAAAGCAAAATTTACAAGCCTTCAATTATCAAAATGACCACCTATTCTTCTCTAGAATAATCATTCATTGCACTTGGTTTTTCAGTTAAAAAAAAAAAACCACTTCTTCAACCTAGGATGCTCAACAATGATGTAGAACATGAGAGGGGAAAAAATTAACAGAACTACATATAGATGGATTCTTTCAGCAACTACATCATATTTAACCAAAATCAATCATAAAAGAGGGGAAAATCCAAAAGAATGCCCTTTAGGGGAAAAAAACTAAATAAAGAAACATTTATCCAACCTTGTACAAAGACTCAAGAAGTTGAGTCTTTGGCTCCTGAGATACCACGTACTTAATGTGACTCAACAATATACAGTGTATCCATGGAAGCACGTATCTTCCAAAGCATGATCTGTTTGAAGAAAAATCAACACTAATTAAATGTAAATCATATGATATGATACTAAACAGTGACGAAGAAACATGATCACATTTCAAAGAGTCATTCTCCATGCCAAATCACAGTTTTCTTTTTAATAAAACTGATAACTTGCACCATGGCGAGAGTTCCATACCATTAGACTAATAGCATATTGTGAATTGACAGTAGTATCACATTTATTCTGACAAAAATCATTTAAAACTGGACATTAGGAAAAAGAAGCTGACCGGGATTGCCACGCAGCCACCAAGACTTTGAGCAAGTCGTACGCTTCACTAGCTCCAAGAGATACAACGTTTGCTTTCATCTGGGGTATTTCTTCTGTCATCAGTAATCCATTTATTTGCAAAAAGCAACTTGGAAAACAAAAGGGGTTACTTCTCTTCCTCCACAGAGGACGAACATACCTTCCTTGGTGGTGTGCTCACTGCAAGATTTATATCCTTTAAGATGCCAGAATCACTCATGGAGCTAGATGTGAGGCCATCTCTATCGTTAAGGATCCCTAAGGATCTCAGTCGATCCTCCATGGAGAATGTAGCTTGGTCAACATTCAATTTACACAAAGCATCTGCAAAACCCCACAATAATGTTTAAGGGCCAAAACATGCCATCCTATCTTTGCAACCCAGCAACCGAGTGAGGGAAAAAAGACATGATATCAAAACTTGAGCTAAAAATTCCAGATATCAACCAGTTTAACTGGAATGCTATTAGAATAATTCAGTACTAATTATAATGTTAAGAAAGAAACGCTGGGTAACATATGGAGGATATTCCTTACTAAAGGTCTAAAGAAAGAAAGCAAAAGTTGTTGCACGAAGTCAATTGCAGACCATGAATGTTATGGACAATTAAATTTTCAGTACTTGCAGCCGTACACCCAAAACAAAAAAAACAGACACGAGAGAGAAAACCCAACACAGTAGAGTGAATATAAAGTCCTTTAGCGATTGATTACTAAAAGCCAACCAAGCAGAAGAGGTCTGCTCCCCAGACACCTAGACAGAAGTTAAAAGACAGAACCCATATACATCAATTCTCAAGTAGAATCGATCAACATACCTCTACTCACCACAGGCTTAACTCTGTCATTCTTATCAACCAGGTGAAATATCTTAGGCATTGGAAGTAAGGCATCTTCAGCACTTGCACGATCCAAAGCAGTAACTGTTTATCATCAGAAGAATGATAATCAATGCAAAGGAAACATCTATACATATAGATATCTGCAAAGAACAAAGAAGTTAGAATAAATGATATACTGGAGAATCCATGCTTGCCTCATATTCTCTCAAAATAATGACAAATTGATAGTCTACAATTATTTCAACAAATCATGAGGTCACAGGGGTAAAATGATAATCTTGGGAGCTAATTACTAATTTCAACCAACTTAATGGTCTTTATGCCCATCCAAACAACAAAAATAATTCTATTACCAATCAGATAATGAGATGTAATAATTGTTAATAATCAAAACTGATGATAAACCAATTAGGCCAGTCATGCAGAACAGTCAAAGAAATAGCCAATAATGCCAAAAGCATTCAGCTAAGCATCATGTTTTACATGTACACAAATTGTGTTTGAATCAGTGGCAATATATTGAATGTTTTGATGCCTTTTGAATTATGAGGCATGAAAAAGTAATCATGTATGGTGGCAACTGAATGTGCAGGAAGCACCCACACAGAAGACGACACCCAAAGAAAATAAAAAATGAAGCATCCAACGCAATATAACTTGCACGAACCATGTAGTCAACCAAGTCATCTAGCAATTTCATAAAAAATCAGATAATCAGTTGATAGATCATGAATGAAAAGCAGATTCACAGACCATTCATTTAGCAGATTCTGATTTAATTAGACATGAAGTAAAAACATAATTTCACATTTCGTGACATTTAGGGATGTTTATATTCCTAGTAATCTCAAACAACTGAAACTAGCTTGGGATCACTGTCAACAAAAGCAAATAATGAAAATCCAAGATGCTCACAGCAATTTTCTGCACCTATATAGAGAATAACCACCTTACTTTGATTGTGATTGTCTGTTGCTTTCTTAGATTTGTGTGATTGACTGATTGGTAGAAGAAATCCATCAAGTGAACTGCTTAACTTTACATCTGTCCCAGGTTGCACCAAAATTTTTTCAAACAAAGGCTTCACTAATGAACCATATGCGATAAAAACATGACCAAAGCCAGGTTTGGCAACACTTTGTAGCTTTGCAGCAAATATATTAGGCAGTGCTCCCTTGTGCTTCTTTGGTAACGTGTCATCATAAGACATGCAGATTTTTGTGGGCTTCAAATTATTCAATTCCTTTATACTATTCCCATACCAGAAGTAACATACACCCATTTCTGAAATGGCCAAAATACACAGGCCTGCATCATCTGAATCGCTAGTAGCAATGGACCTGCATTCCAAAAAGATAGCAGGATGGTCCATTGAGAGAAAACAGCATGCTGCTTGCTTTTTACCCCCGTCTATCCTCCAAATTGCAACATATCGTTCACCCACAGCAGAAGAAAGGACATATTTTCCATCATCAGAAAAGACCATACAACGGACAGCCCCCTGTTAAGAAGCAATGGGAGAATACTGTGCATTAATTGACACAATACCATACAAATGCACAAACTATTTCCATTAAAGAAAACAAAAGAATAAAGAAAATTTCAGAAAAACAAAAGTAAGTTGCATAACAACTCACAGGATGGCCTGAAAATTTCTGTAGCTTTTTGTGATCTGAAGAACTAAAAATCTTCAACTGTGCTGCAGCAGTAGCTAATATCTTCCCATCTGAATCATTGAACAAAAAGTCGAAAACAGTGATTAGCTCAAAGAAACAAATTCAAAAGGCAAAACTCACATTTGCAACATTCCTATAGACACTTGAGCTAATGAAAGGGAAACACAGATTATTGAATTCATGAAAACAGGAATCAACCAAGCCAAGTATGACAAGATCATCTGGAACTTCTAAAAAAAAGTCATTCAGGGTAAACCATCCAATCAACTATAATGGCTATAATGGCTATAATACTACTCGTGCTCCTCAGAGGGACATTTTTAAGGATTGGAGCCCATCGTAAACACACCCTAAAATCATTTTCACATTTTTTGACACTCTTTTAATGTTGCTAATTTAATGAAATCCTTAGAAATAAGCTGAATAAAATCCATAGAGTGGACATAGAAGCTGTGCAGAAAACCCATTACACCGATGAACTAACTACAAATGAGGCCTTCATTACACGACTTGCCATTGAATATACTTAAATAAAGTTGCTTCGCTACCTTCTTCGTTACCTTCATTTAGTAAACTAATGTAACTTGGTACTTTGTCACTAGAAAACTTGTTTCCAGACAAGAATTACTTTTGACAAACAGGAGATGTTACAGCGAGAAATTGCAAAAATATCACCCCCAAGTTTTAGCGAGAGAGATCATTATAGGAAGCTTAAACTGCTATTTGACGATCAATCAAAATAACCAATCATCCTTATGAAGACACTGGATGTTTTCATAACACCAAACTTAATCTAAATTGCTTTAAAGAAGACCTTATGTTGGATTCTCAACCAAAAAGAAGCACCTTTAGGAATCCTACCAAAGCGCACACAGCTGAAATCATCTCCAGGATTTAGACTTATATGACATCAATGAAAGTATATTATACCATTGTTTGAATTTGGATCCAAAACAACGAATTTTTGACATTATAACTTGCTTGAAAGGACTAGATCTAACAATACCAGTAAAACTATCCTAAATTCTCCAGATCCACCAACTTAAGCAGGATTTTCATAAGGCAAAGGAAATATCTACATTACTTATTGAAATCATATAAACATTCAAACCTGATGACATAGAGATTGATGATATTGACTTTGTAGAAGCTCTGAACTTGTTTGACAAATTGCCTGACATGGAGTCAAGTTCACAAACCATTCCATCAGCACCAGCAGTGCAAATGCATGAACCATGTGGCGCAAATGAAATTGCACTGACTCCTCTGCACATATATAATTCAAAAGAGAAGCTTAGGATACTTAATCATGCAATCTATCTTATGTAGTCTATCTTATGTAGTTCACTTATTTTGTACAGTTTTGAATCATAATAATTGGGATAAGAGAAACTTGCTTCTGGTTTACTTATGTTATTCCAAGAAATCAGCGAAATCCTACATGCATTAATTGGACTTGAAGGCAACATACATTATTTTGCACTAGATTCCTAACTGTGAAAATCTACAAACAATCATTTCATTTACATACCCATAATCTATTTGAGGCCAAGCAATAACTGAATAATCAATCAGTTATAAACAGAACACCATAAAAACTCTGGACAATTTTACGTAGAAATAATTTCCATATGAAAGTAAGTACATCAACAGAAAGCCTCATGTGAAAAATGAAATAAGGCAAGGAAAAACAAATACATCAGAAATATCACATAACCAGCAACTTACCCAGGATGACAATCATTGACTCTCCATTTTAACTGGCCAGCAGCTACATCTAATGCCAATACATCACCACTGCCTGTTCCTAGCACCAATAACGAAGTACCAAGTTTCCTTTTCTTCTGAAAACCAGATGAAGAAACAGACAAACATGTAACAATTCACCAAATTCGCGCATTGAAACTATACAATCAAAACAAACTACGTCTTCAATTGTTTGACAAAAAATTTACCTTCTTGTCCAAGGACAACCACGCCATACACTTATAGTCCACAGAAAGGTGACCACCACTTTCTGGCTTACTAAAAAACTCATTTCTTGTTTCACTTGAGATGATATCTGCAAACTCAGTTTGCACCTGACCCTTCACTGTGTCCCATATCTAACAGCAAGCACAAAAAGAAACCTCACGAATCATCATTAATCCCAATGGAAAACATAAGTTAATACACTGTTGCAATTGGTAAAACTACATCATTCAGACTCTTTTGTCTCCTATGACTTTCAGCACTAAGTGTTCGTTTGGGGAGCTACAGTCAATCGAGACTTTTCAGGATGGAGCAGTTAGAATATCAAGCGTGATACAAGCTGGAATATGAGCTATAGCAATTGGCAAAATACTGTCTAAACACTCCACCAAAAATTGCTTTAACGTATTAATTCATCCCTATATAAGCAGCATCTCCAGTTTTCAAAGTACATTACATACTGTCTCAAATTGGCAATGGCACTGAAAACCATCTACAAGGAAGAAGGATGCACCGACATATGAATAATGACAAGGCTGCAGGACCATGTATGAGGGACAAATTTTAAGCTAAAACTTTGCTAATGTTGGGTTTGTTTGGATTGTGAATTATTAGAGATATTTTTACTTTAGCACTTTTTGTGATGTGATGTATGTGAGATAAAAAGGTGCGTTGGAAATTGTAATGATGATGTAAGCAAATATATTTTGGCAAATAAACCGCAATCCAAACAAACCCGTTGTTTTCCTAATCAAATTCTATTTATAACCTGAGAAAAATATTCTTCCAGCTTCCAAGAATGACACTTTATGTTAGTTTCAGCAAGAATAAAGTGAAGAGCAAATAGACATAAAAAAGAAAGGAAAGGAAAAAAAAAAAGAAAAAGAGGCAGAGATAAGCCAAGGGTACCTTAATTCGGCCATCACCAGTAGTAATAGCAAAGAAGTCCAAAGAAGGACTAAATGAAGTCAATATATCTCTTATATTGGATGACTTCATGTCCAAAAATTTCACCTAAAAAAAGAAACAAAAATTGTAGGACAATCAAGTCAGGAAAGGAACGCAATTGAAAGATATCATCCTTACCTTTAGCATTAAAAATAATTCTCAACACAAAAAAGACTACAAAACAAATACTATCGAATAGAACAGATCCAATAAAATCTAAAATCGAGCAATCATCTAAGATCAGCAGCAGCAGGATTCATTCCGAACAAAAATTTAACCACGGAAACCTGATCAATTTATGCTAGCAGCAAGCAGACATCTAAGATCAGCTCGCGAGCGGCTCGATTCGTTTGCAGCTCTATTTAGAGGTGTGCATTGAATTCGAATTCGGTAATTCGGAAGTTTGAATTCACAATTTTTCTAAATTCTGGTATAGGAATTACCGACCGATTTCGATTTCAAATTCACCAGTTCCGATTTTGATTTCAATTCCGAATTCAATTCGAAATTCGGTAAATTCCAAATTTCTTTTTTTTTCTTTTTTGTTAGATGTATTGTTATATAATATAAAATTTATATTACATATATTACAAAAATTATTATTATATATAAATATATTATTAAAATATTATTATGTACATAAATATATATTAATATACATATTATAAAACGAAATTGAAATAAAAAATATTATTATTATTCCGATTTCAAAAATTCCATTACCAAATTCGAATAATTCGAAATCGAAAATTCCGATTTCAGTGCCGAATGCCGAATTCCGAATTACCGATTTCAAAAATTCTGAATTCAATTCGAATTCAGTCGGTAAGTCGAAATTTTTCAATTTTGCACACCCCTAGGAGATATGGTTCAAATTACAATAGTACCCTCCAACAGTTAGAAACTATTCTAGCCTCCTTTTATCCCTAAAGGGCTTAGTGGACATTTAACACTTAGACAGACAAAAAATGCCCATGAATAGTAGAGCACTATTTGCCAAAGCAATCAAAACTCAAGGACTTAATTGACATTCGCCACAATTTCAACACAAATTTTTTATAGTCCCTCAGTTTCCTTCGAACATGTGGCACAATGTGGTGCAAAGTCTTGTGTTTTTATATATATGTAAGATATATATATATTATAACAATTTAATATATGTGAGTGTGAGGTAAAAGGTTATTAAAAAAATGCGTTTACAAGACATGACAAAAAAAATTTCAAAAATTTAGCAAACGGTTTGAATTAGCTGCTTTTTTGGATATTTTTGAAATATTTTTTTTCGAAAAATCAGCAAATGGTCTGGATTAGCTGTTTTTTTAAGTGTTTTTGAAATATTTTACTATAATAATAAATATTTAAAAAATTTACTATAGATTTGTTTTATGATTTTTGAAATATATTTTAAAATATTTTAATTTTTAAAATATTTTTAAAAATTAACACTACCACCCATCGCCACCACTCACCATCTCCATCACCTCCTCTCTCCTCCTTCTCATCCTCCCTTTCTTTCCTTCCATCAGTCTCGTTTCTCGCCGCTCTATTTTCCCCTTAATTTGGTCTCGACCAAATTGAGAGGGAAAGGCAGGGAATTGTGAGAAAGAGGAGTAGAGGAAGAGGGGAGGAGTGGAGAAAGAGTGAGGGGGAGGAGGATGGAGACGATGATGGCATTGGTCAGCAAGGATGGCGGTAGTGATAAGGGGTGGTGATGATAAATGGAAAAGAATATGATGTAAAATTTATTTTTAAAATTTTTCTTATATTTTTTAATTGTTTTTGATATATTATATAAATAAGATATTTTTAAATTTATTTTTGTTTGTATACTTAGGGGTGCAAACGAGCCGAGCCCAGTCGAACATTGAACTTATCGAGTCAGACTCGACTATTGTACACTCGAGCTCGAGAAAATTGAGCTCGAGTTTGACTCGATAAGGCTCGATCTACTCAACTCGACAAGAGCTCGAAATGGCTCGAATTCAGCTCAAAATTTTCTATCACTAAACATAACCAGCTTTATTTAACCTGACTCCAATAGCACATTTTAAGCTATTCAATGCCTTGCACACTTGAATTTAACAATTCCAAACATGAATCAAAAGTAACAACAAACAAGTTCTTCATTGTCCAATAATACATGCACGAAATCAGAAACAAATGTCCACAACTCCACATACATAATTGTTTAGACAATTTTTCGATTCAAATGTCCAACACCTCAAACAAACTCAAAAACAAGGAACAAATAGTTTGAAATCACTCTAGATTAAGTCCTCCAGCAACCAATAGCCTCGAGTCTTGGATACTTTCGCCCACAGCCATGCACTAAGTATCAATAGAAACAAAAACAAGACATTTGACTTCAAGCAAAATAGTCTAACATAGCTAACTCAAGATAATCAATCCCAATTTGAAGCAAAATAGACTAACATAATCAACTCAAGATAACCGATGTCATTTTCTACATAAATGGAAAGATTATAAATATGCCACAAGCTAAAAGCTGAATACATAGATTACCTAAAAAAATGTAAAGCCTCAAGGTATAGGTAATAAGTGTGGATTTGATGATATCTCTAATTCGGGCATCAGTTGTCACCATTTAACATTTTGCTTCTTAGTTGAGTTTTGCGTATTTACTCTTACCCTTGACTAAATATCATCAAACTCATTCCATTAGTGCACAAATCTGTCATATCTTTAACATTCATACTTTCTCCTATCACCAACAGCCGAAAAGGCCATGCAAATATTTCAAGTTCTTCTTGAGTACTACAATTAGACGGATTAAATAAAAAATTGATTAAGTTCACTAAGCACATAATTTTTAAACGCAATCCAGCTTGCATTTTCTAACAGGACAAGCTAAAAATTATCCCAGAATGAGAAAATAAAAAGTGAACAATCAAAAACTACAAACCAAAAGTATTTCAATCAAACAGAAGGTATATTCCATGAAAATGTATGTAAGAAGTTAAAAAAAGAAACCCAACATTCTTACCAATCTTCAAAAAACCGTCCCTAACAATAATAACAGATCCAAATTCAAAAAAAAAAGAAAATAAGGAGAAAAAAGTACATTGACAAAAACGCTTGTTCCAATCAATAATCAGTACAATCTTAATTCACCGAATACCTGAGAAGAGAGAATTTTTTTTTTCGGCTAATTGATTGAAATTGGGGACGGAAATGGGAAGGAAGAGGCGCTCTAATTCTAACGAGAGCTCCGTTGCCATTAACAGGAAAGAGGAAATTAATAGTAATAATTTTACATCTAAACATTCTACAACAGGAAAGAGGTGAAGAAGTCCATCTGGCTTTAATGACAGGAAACAATCACTTATTCTACCACCAAGCATCATTATACAGCAACAAAAACAGAAAATAAGGGAAGAAGAGTGATGGATAACCTGTTCGCGAGGCCCTCCACCA
>NW_020862668.1:0-16199 GCF_003713205.1 Coffea eugenioides | reverse complement strand
ACGCAACCAAGTGCATATAAGCATCAAACTTTCATTCAATATAGTAAAATAAGCAAAGGTACACGTCAAATATGGTGATAAAAGGAAACAGATGGCTCTCAAGAGCCCTTTCCTCGTTTGCATTTCTTGATCGAACGTCATTGACTCTCCGTCAATGTTCAAAAGTAACCAACCGTAGACTCCACTTTACTCCCACTCCTTCCACCTAAAATACCCCTACCGGGCCCGAAATCCAAACACTTGCACTTTGGTATTACTCGAGTATGCCGGAATCGAGAGTCTCGCATACTACAAGATTCCATATAACTTTACCCAAGGTTCATTAATTGGCACGACCAAGCCCTCGCCGGCTCGATTCAATCAACTACCAATGGGGTTGAGCTCAATGATAACATTTGTAGTCGTTGGATACTCGTCCAATCAATTCACTTTCATTTCATTTCATGTAACATTTCATGTAACATTCCAATAACATGACAACAATGATATAAGGCATATAAGTGAGAGTGATAAAGTACACTTTCACTTCAATCAATTCACTTCAAGCAATTTACATTCAAAACCATATAGTAACATACAAGTGAGTAGTACTCACCAAGGTCAGTGCATATACCTCCCAAAAGAGAGCTTTAATCACCAAGAAACCCTAAAATAATCCAAGGAAAACAATTGAAGGTTCCACTTTCAAAATCGAGTATACAGAATGCACATGTGAGGCTCGACTACCAGTCGTATGCCTCGCCAAATAATTACTTAAGCAAGGGTGCAAAACATGATTTTTGGTAACGAAATAGGTAACATGAAGACCTAGGCTCAAACAACCCAAAAGCCCTTCGTTCAAATCACAAGTAAATCCAACTAGCCTTCAAGAAAAATTTCGACAGCATATCCCTTGTTTTTACCTATTTTCCAGCCATCATGGCTTCATTATGTCCTCAAATCAGTCCCAACATCTCGTACAAAATAATCTCATTCCCAAAAGCCGTTCACTAGGCTTAATGGCATTCAAGTACCAAATTTAGCTAGGAAATGACCGGATATGGAAGTCAAGCCCTAAACTAGTCAAATAAATACAAGAAGACTCGATTATAAGTCATAAACCAATTCTACATACTACCAAAATAGGGTCCCCTAAGCATACACAAACAATAGAGGAAACCAGAAAATTCGGAAATGCAATTAGCTTTGGCCCTGAAAAAAACAGTTTTTGTCCTCATTTTACGGTAATGGCACCAATTTCACTACGATTATCGGATGAGGGTGTAAGACCCACCATTTCGAAGCTAAAACAGAGGGTTACAACATCACAGAAGGTCACTCAACCCAGTTTTGAGTGTAAACAGGTCAAAAATGCAAGATACTACATCAAAAACGTAAAACAGATTCACCAAAATGCATTCTAGCGGAAACATCATAACTCAGGCTCTCCAAGTCCAAATCCATAAATTCCAAAACCAACTGAAAGCTAAGAAACAGGTATAAATTTCATCATAAGGCCTCAACAACCAATTCGGAAGCAATTCCAGCCAAAAAGACCAATTACAGGCGCAGTTCTTACATTCGGGTAAAACCGGAACAGCAATAGTAATTTCGACTTATCTCATTCTACACTACTCCGATTGACCTGAAATTTTGTAGGCACCTCTAAAATATCATTCCCTAAAACTTTCATGTTTTAAGACAAGGAGAATTCGGCCTCTAACTAGGACCTAAAAATTCGGGCAGAATGCTCCCTCAAGGACCCTAATTTTCTGAAATTTCTTCCAAACCAGAAATTGGTTACAATTAATCACTTTTTCCACCTCCTAGAGTCATTATATACCATTTCTAATCATCATAGATAGCCACACAATCATGCTTATACTAAAACAGAAAAATCCCCAAAAATAATAAAACTTCATCATTTCAACCACAAATCAAGAAATAATCCATAAACTTGCATCTCATACTACCACTAAGCATGATTTAAGCATCAATTAAAGGAGGAGGGTGGTTCTTCACAACTTACCTTAGAAACAAGAGAGAGAGAGCTATTGGTCACCTTAACTTTCCAAAAAACTTCACACAACAACTCACCAACACTTCCTTAAGTGGTTTTATGGAGCAAAACCAAGGTTGGATGGTTGGTTTTGGTGATTTGGAACAAGATTGAAGTGTTTTCTTCCTTGTGCTTGGAGTAAGAGAGAGAGAAAGAGAGAAAGAGAGGGCCGGCCACCATGGAGGATTTTTTGATGATTTTTGGGTCATTTTTTTGTTTATTTAAGTCAAATGGTAAGACCATGAATAGTGGTCTTAAGGTTGGACCACTCAAATGGTGACACTTGTCACCTTTTATTAAATGCTCACCTACCTTGTCTCTCTTATATCAATCCACTTAGCACCCTCTACTTATCTCTTAACACCCGGTAAATTAATTCCAGTATTCAAAAGTTAACCTAGTTGACCGAATTTTTCCAAACTTTTCGCACTAGTGGGTCCCACGTCCGATATACGCTCTTAATTTCTCAAAACCTATTTGATACTAGAAAAATCATCTAAAAACTATATCTGCTCATAAAAATTATCTAGAAAATTTTCCGGATACAAAAAGTGCAGAAAACAAGCCATTGAATATAATAAAACCCTAAAATGAAATTACGGGCTCCCACATAAGGTGAGAAATTTCGAGGGCGAAATTCTTTTAAGGGGGAGAGAGTGTGAGAACCCGTAATTTTTCCCATTTTCTAGGTTTTATTCGGGTTACTGGCATGTTTTCTGTATTTTCTTTATTCAAAAAGTTTCTAGATAATTTGTTTATGAGTAAATATAGTTTTTGGTGAGTTTTCTAGTATTGGTTAGGTTTTAATAAATTCAGAGCGTATACCGGACGTGGGACCCGCTAGTGCCGAAAGTTCGGAAAAATTCGGCCAACTAGGTTAAGTTTTGGATATTGGGTTTAAATTATCGGGTGCTAAGAGATAATTAGAGGTTACCAAAGTGGATTGGTGTGAGAGGAAACAAAGTGATAGCTATGCATTTAATGAAGTGACAAGTGTCACTTAGAGATTGGTTGTGCTTTATGACTACTATTCACCTTTTACCATTTGACCAAATAAATCAAAAAAATTACCAAAAATTCACCATTTTTCTTCCTCTTCTTGGCCGGCCACTTCAAGCAAAAAGAAAGGGAAAAGCTCTTCAAACACTTGCTTCCATCTTGCTCAAATTCAACAAATCAACCATTTGATCTTGCATTTGTTCCATAAAACCCCTTCACTTAGTGATTGTGAGGTGTTTAGTGGAGTTGTTTGGAAGGCTAAGGTGATTAGTTGCTCTCTCTCTTGTATTGCTAAGGTGAGTAGTGAAGGACCCCTCTCCTCCATCTAATGATGTTTAATTCATGAGTTGTGGTAGTTTAAGATGTAATTTTATGGATTATATCTTGATTTTGGTTGAATTGGTGAAGTTTTATAATTATTGGTGATTTTTCTGTTTTCATATGATTATTATTATGGGGTCATGTATGATGATTGGAAATGATATTTAAGGAAGCTAGAAGGTGGAAAAAGTGGTTAATTGCAGGAAATTTCTGTTTTGGAAGAAAGTTGGAAAGTTAGGGTTTCATGTTCTTACATTCTGTCCGGTACTGTAGCTCATAGTTAGAGGCCGAATTGGCCTAACAGAAAAGTTGTAGGGAATGATATTTTAGAGATTCCTGCAAAATTTCAGGTCAATCGGAGCAACGTAGCTTGTGAAAAGACTGAATTACCCCTGCTGCCCTGTTTCTACCCGAATTGGATAATTGCGTCTGTAATTGGGTAATTTGGTTGCGAATGCTTCTGATTTGGTTGTTGGTGCCTTCTGATGAATTGTAGCCTTGTATCTTATCTTTCGGATGGCTTTGGAATCACTTGATTTGGACTTAGGTAACCTGACTTATGATGTTTGAACCAGAATGCGGTTTGTGAACCTGTTTTTGCGGTTCTGGTGTAGTATATTGCATTTTTGACCTGGTTACACTCGAAAATGGACTGAGTGACCTTCTACAACATTGTATCCCTATCTCTTAGCTTCGAAATGGTGTATCTTGTACCTCCATCCGATAATTGTAGTGCCAATGGTGCCAAAACCGCAAAATGACGTCAAAAACTATTTTTTTGGATTAGAGGTTAAATTCCATTTCCGGATTTCCCTGGTTTACTCTAGTGCTTATACATTCTACTGGAACCTTATTTTGGGGGTATGTAGATTTGGTTATGACTTGTAATCGAGTCTTATTATGCCTATTTGAATATTTTAGGACGTGACGGTGGTCCAAGACGCTCATTGAGCGGAAGTTGATGAAATCTCATTTGCTTGCTTGGTGAGTGTACCACTCACTTGTTGTTTACAATGTGGCTTTGGTATATGTGAACTTGATGCCTTGAAGGCTTATTTGCTCCGTTGAACTTAATTGAGTGAGGGTGTACTTGATCGCCCTCACCCATTTGGTATCTCATATGACTGTCTACTGTTTTACTGTAATGATTGAATGAGACATGAAATACTGAATTGGTTCATGAATTTGGTGTCGCTTGGGCGAGTATCCAACGACCATTACTGATACGACTGAGCTCAACCCCATTGGTAGTCGATTGGATCAAGCCGGCGAGGGCTTGGTCGTGAAACTTGACGAGCCATGGGGACTGTTATATGGAATCTTGTAGTAGTGAGACTCTTGATTCCGGTATACTCGAGTATTACCAAATTGCTACTGTTTGGAGTTCGGGCCCGGTAGGGGTATGTTGGGTGGAAGGAATGGAAGTAAAGTGGAGCCTACGGTTGGTTACTCTTAAACATTGACGGAGGGTCAATAAGGTTCGATCAAGAATGCAAACGAGGAAAAGGGCTCTTGAGAGCCGCCCGTATCCTTTTATCACCACTATTGATGTGTGCCTTTGCTTACTTTTGATGAATTGGAATGAAATGCTTTATGCTTATGTGAACTTTGCTGCTTGAGTAGTATTATCTCATTGGGCGTAAGCTCACTCTATTCCCTTTTGTTTTCCTTATAGGAGAATAAATACTTTTGGACTGGATTTGATAGTTGGTTGCCGAATTGAGTTAGATGGACATATCTTTTGTATAGCTCCTTGATTGAAACCCTAAATGTACTTTTGGGTCCGTTTCTCTTTTGATTTGGCAAACCGTACATGTCTCCACTTTTGGATAACTTTTGTATGCCACTTTGGATTGTATATGCTTAATTTCAACATGTAAATATTTGCTTGATGTTTGGTTGGGTTTTGACGTGTCAGTTACTATTCATGACCGACTCCGGTTTCTTTTTTTTATTTTGAGGTTTTGACTTATTTACGCGCGTTTGTATGTCCGGAACATTTTAGATCGCTCTAAACTGAACCGTTAGTCCTGGCGAGAGCTGGGCAGGCAGTCCGCTAACCCCTTTGGTTCGCCTTAGGGGAAGGTGGGGCTGTCACAGGTGGTATCAGAGCCGCTTCGCGTGGTCTCTGCGCCGAGTGAGATTGGGCCAAGTGGTGTTATGGTCCTGCTTTCTTGCATGCGTCTAAATGTATAAGTGCTCTTTTGAGCATAAGCTATGAACCGTGCATGTCATAAGTGTAAAGATCTTTATCATGGGACTTGAGGAAGCTAGGTAAGTATGTCGGGTAGGAATCTTTAATATGGATGATTTATGCCTGGGACCGGGCGGCTCGAGTTGGGAATTTTAGATTCTTGGACCTGAGTACTAAAGGGTGGAGAGCGCTAGAATGAGAGTCGGTATCTTGATTGAATTTGAGGCAAGTCTTGATGGCAAAGGTCAAGGTACGGAAGGTCTTTACATATGACCTAGTAATTAGACCGATTGAGAGGATTGGAGATGGAAGTGTTATCATGGACGGATCTCATACTCGTCTGGCTAGGATTTTCTGGAGGAGGACTAGATTGTAGGGTACTTGGAGAAATTCACACCTAAGACTTGTTTTCTTTTACTATGACCTCTGCACTCAACTTAGGGAAGCACGTGAGCGCGAGACTAAGCGAGCTCGAAAGGTTAAGGTTCGAGCCACATCGATCCTAAACCTCTGCGCCGACGTGGTCGAGGGAGTGAGCGACGAGGACTCGTGTGCGGGGCCCGAGGCTGGGGTTGGATCCACCCCGTCGGATGGGTCTACTAGGCCGTCAACGGACTAGGTCGCGACTCCTAGGGTTTTTGGGACAGTTTTGTTTTCTGTATATAGGGCGGATAAGGAGAAGAGCCTTAGCTAATCGTTTTGTACGTTTGGGTTAGCTACGTGTATATTGCTTTTGATGGGGCCTTTCCCTCGTGGATTGTCCATGTTTGTACTTGACTTGACTGGTTGTTGATATGAGTGTTGTTTGCCTTGTTTGGAATGTATATATATGTTTGTAAAAGGTTTTGGGTTTTACTTACATGCATTGTTCTTATATTGGTTCAGTACATTTGCCTAGACCAAGTAGAGTTCATGGAAGGCACACGTAGTGGACAGGGACGTGGGCGCGGAAATAGACAACTCACACCGGACAGGGGTACTGGGGAAACCTCATCTGGACCTAATCCTGACCCCAACGTGCAGATAGCTGCCGCTATGCAGCAAATGACCAACTTGTTGGCACAAGTGGTGCAGCAACAGGGCCAAAACCAAAACCCTAATCCTGGAAACCCTGGCAACCACGTCGAGAGCGAAGACAGAGCTCTCGAACGATTTCAAAAGTTTGCTCCACCCAAGTTCATTGGGGGGCCCAATCCGGATGTCGCCGAAAGGTGGCTCGAGAAGATGGTCAAAATTTGCTCCACCCAAGTTTCATTGGGGGCCGGTCCGGATGTTGCCGAAAGGTGGCTCGAGAAGATGTCGATATTTTTGCCCGCCTTGAACTACACCGAAGAAACGAGGGGACTTTTGCCGTTTCTAGTTGATGGGGCGGGGTTACGTTCCTGGTGGAACGTAATACGGGCAAAAATGGGAACGGGAACAAACGCCCAGGACTTGGGTGAAATTTCATAAGGGAATTCAACGCGAAATCTTCCCGCCTCTAGTTCAGGAAAGAGGAAGTATGATTTCATCCGGACTCCGCCAAGGGGTTCAAACTGTGCGGAATACGAGAGCAATTCACCCGCCTGTCCAAATTTGCGCCCTGAGCTGATCCATGACCGAGCAACAGCGAATCAGCGTTTTTCCAGGGCTTGAATGTTCGAAATCCAGAAGGACCTCGCAGTGGCTCAATCAATGCTTTTAGCGGAGGTCGTGGAGAAAAGCCAACGGTAGAGGAGTGCATAGATTGCAAGTTCAGAAACTTCCAGGCAAAAAAGCGAGGATTTCCTCGAAGTAGTTCGGGCAAGGGGATGAGAGTACCCTGCTAAGTTTGGCGGAACGGAGGAGAAAGGATGCCGGAGTGTCACGAGGCGGCCAAGTGGGAGAGGCCAGAGAGAGGCTAGGCTTCTACAGCACGGCGGAACCTTGCAGTTATTGCGGAAAAGTCAAACCATCGGAGCCATTCTGGAAGAAGAGGCAAAATGTTTTGCGCCTGTGGAAGTGCACACCATCAAATCGCTACTTGTCCAGTCCTATCACGAGATGGAAAGGGGAGTCAGCAATTGACGAGGACTACTTCCGAACCCGCCATGGTGGAGGGGACCAAACCTAAGGTAGCGGCTCGAGTGTATTCACTGGAGCCACTACAGGTCCCCGATTTTTCTGAAATTGAGGAAGGTACGATTTTGGTATTTCACCGAATTGCGAAAATCTTAGTAGATCCCGGTGTCACTCATTCATTTTTCAACCCCAATTTTATGTATGGAATAGATACAAAACCTGCTCGTCTACCCTACGACCTGAAAGTAGTACTTCTGTGGGGAAACATCGTTTGAGCAATGGTATGGTTTGTAAGGATTGCCACGTTTGGGTAGGAGAGAAGGTTTGGGGTGTGTGTTGACGCAAAACCAGAATGTGAAATCTTTTGCCTTTAAGAAATTGAAACCCCACGAACAAAAACTATCCAACCCACGATCTGGAGGTAGTCGCAGTTGTTTTCGCTCGGGAAAAGTGGAGAAATCATGGGATAGAAGAGACTACCTGGGAGATGGAAGAGGAGATGCAAAAGAAATACCCTGAACTTTTCGTGGGTTAAGGTGAGAAATTTCGAGGGCGAAATTCTTTTAAGGGGGAGAGAGTGTGAGAACCCGTAATTTTTTCCATTTTCTAGGTTTTATTCGGGTTACTGGCATGTTTTCTGTATTTTCTTTATTCAAAAAGTTTCTAGATAATTTGTTTATGAGTAAATATAGTTTTTGGTGAGTTTTCTAGTATTGGTTAGGTTTTAATAAATTCAGAGCGTATACTGGACGTGGGACCCGTTAGTGCAGAAAGGTCGGAAAATTTCGGCCAACTAGGTTACGTTTTGGATACTGGGTTTAAATTATCGGGTGCTAAGTGATAATTAGAGGTTACCCGAGTGGATTGGTGTGAGAGGAAACAAAGTGATAGCTATGCATTTAATGAAGTGACAAGTGTCACTTAGAGATTGGTTGTGCTTTATGACTACTATTCACCTTTTACCATTTGACCAAATAAATCAAAACAATTACCAAAAATTCACCATTTTTCTTCCTCTTCTTGGCCGGCCACTTCAAGCAAAAAGAAAGGGAAAAGCTCTTCAAACACTTGCTTCCATCTTGCTCAAATTCAACAAATCAACCATTTGATCTTGCATTTGTTCCATAAAACCCCTTCACTTAGTGATTGTGAGGTGTTTAGTGGAGTTGTTTGGAAGGCTAAGGTGATTAGTTGCTCTCTCTCTTGTATTGCTAAGGTGAGTAGTGAAGGACCCCTCTCCTCCATCTAATGATGTTTAATTCATGAGTTGTAATAGTTTAAGATGTAATTTTATGGATTATATCTTGATTTTGGTTGAATTGGTGAAGTTTTATAATTATTGGTGATTTTTCTGTTTTCATATGATTATTATTATGGGGTCATGTATGATGATTGGAAATGATATTTAAGGAAGCTAGAAGGTGGAAAAAGTGGTTAATTGCAGGAAATTTCTGTTTTGGAAGAAAGTTGGAAAGTTAGGGTTTCATGTTCTTACATTCTGTCCGGTACTGTAGCTCATAGTTAGAGGCCGAATTGGCCTAAAACATGAAAAGTTGTAGGGAATGATATTTTAGAGATTCCTACAAAATTTCAGGTCAATCGGAGCAACGTAGCTTGTGAAAAGACTGAATTACCCCTGCTGCCCTGTTTCTACCCGAATTTGATAATTGCGTCTGTAATTGGGTAATTTGGTTGGGAATGCTTCTGATTTGGTTGTTGGTGCCTTCTGATGAATTGTAGCCTTGTATCTTAGCTTTCGGATGGCTTTGGAATCACTTGATTTGGACTTAGGTAACCTGACTTATGATGTTTGAACCAGAATGCGGTTTGTGAACCTGTTTTTGCGGTTCTGGTGTAGTATATTGCATTTTTGACCTGGTTACACTCGAAAATGGACTGAGTGACCTTCTACAACATTGTATCCCTATCTCTTAGCTTCGAAACGGTGTATCTTGTACCTCCATCCGATAATTGTAGTGCCAATGGTGCCAAAACCGCAAAATGACGTCAAAAACTATTTTTTTGGATTAGAGCTTAAATTCCATTTCCGGATTTCCCTGGTTTACTCTAGTGCTTATACATTCTAGTGGAACCTTATTTTGGTGGTATGTGGATTTGGTTATGACTTGTAATCGAGTCTTATTATGCCTATTTGAATGTTTTAGGACGTGACGGTGGTCCAAGACGCTCATTGAGCGGAAGTTGATGAAATCTCATTTGCTTGCTTGGTGAGTGTACCACTCACTTGTTGTTTACAATGTGGCTTTGGTATATGTGAACTTGATGCCTTGAAGGCTTATTTGCTCCGTTGAACTTAATTGAGTGAGGGTGTACTTGATCGCCCTCACCCATTTGGTATCTCATATGACTGTCTACTGTTTTACTGTAATGATTGAATGAGACATGAAATACTGAATTGGTTCATGAATTTGGTGTCGCTTGGGCGAGTATCCAACGACCATTACTGATACGACTGAGCTCAACCCCATTGGTAGTCGATTGGATCAAGCCGGCGAGGGCTTGGTCGTGAAACTTGACGAGCCATGGGGACTGTTATATGGAATCTTGTAGTAGTGAGACTCTTGATTCCGGTATACTCGAGTATTACCAAATTGCTACTGTTTGGAGTTCGGGCCCGGTAGGGGTATGTTGGGTGGAAGGAATGGAAGTAAAGTGGAGCCTACGGTTGGTTACTCTTAAACATTGACGGAGGGTCAATGAGATTCGATCAAGAATGCAAACGAGGAAAAGGGCTCTTGAGAGCCGCCTGTATCCTTTTATCACCACTATTGATGTATGCCTTTACTTACTTATGATGTATTGGAATGAAAAGCTTGATGCTTATATGAACTTGGTTGCTTGAGTGGTATTATCTCACTGGGCGTAAGCTCACTCTATTCCCTTTTGTTTTCCTTACAGGAAAATAAATACTATTGGACTGGATTTGATAGTTGGTTGCCGAATTGAGCTAGATGGACATATCTTTTGTATAGCTCCTTGATTGAAACCCTAAGTGTACTTTTGGGTCCGTTTCTCTTTTGATTTGACAAACCGTACACGTATCCACTTTTGAATAACTTTTGTATACCACTTTGGATTGTATATGCTTAAGTTCAACATGTAAATATTTGCTTGACGTTTGGTTGGGTTTTGACGTGTCGGTTACTATTCATGGCCGACTCCGGTTTCATTTTTTTTTTATTTTGACATTTTGACTTGTTTACGCGCGTTTGTATGTTCCGGAACGTATTAGATCGCTCTAAACTGAACCTTTAGTCCTGGCGAGAGCTGGGCAGGCAGTCCGCTAACCCCTTTGGTTCGCCTTAGGGGAAGGTGGGGCTGTCACAGGTGGTATCAGAGCCAGGTTTGCGTGGTCTCTGCGCGGAGTGAGCTTGGGCCAAGTGGTGTTATGGTCCTGCTTTCGTGCATGCGTCTAAAGGTATAAGTGCTCTTTCGAGCATAAGCTATGAACCGTGCATGTCATAAGTGTAAAGATCTTTATCATGGGACTTGAGGATGCTAGGTACGTATGTCGGGTAGGAATCTTTAATATGGATGATTTATGCTTGGGTCCGGCCGGCTCGAATTGGGAATTATCTTATTTTAGACTCTTGGACCTGAGTACTAAAGGGTGGAGAGCGCTAGAATGAGAGTCGGTATCTTGATTGAATTTGAGGCAAGTCTTGATGGCAAAGGTCAAGGTACGAAAGGTCTTTACATTTGACCTAGTAATTAGACCGATTGAGAGGATTGGAGAGGGAAGTATTATCATGGACGGATCTCATGCTCGTCTGGCTAGATCTCACACCTAAGACTTGTTTTCTTTTACTATGACCTCTGCACTCAACTTAGGGAAGCACGTGACCACGAGACTAAGCGAGCTCGAAAGGTTAAGGTTCGAGCTGCATCGATCCTAAGCTTCTGCGCCGACCTGGTCGAGAGAGTGAGCGACGAGGACTCGTGTGCGAGGCCTGAGTCAGGGGTTGGATCCACCCCGTCGGGTGGGTCTACTAGGCCGTCAACGGACTAGGTCGCGACTCCTAGGATTTTTGGGATAGTTTTGTTTTCTGTATATCGGGCGGATAAGGAGAAGAGCCTTAGCTAATCGTTTTGTACGTTTGGGTTAGCTACGTGTATATTTCTTTTGATGGGGCCTTTCACTCGTGGATTGTCCATGTTTGTACTTGACTTGACTGGTTGTTGATATGTGTGTTGGAATGTATATATATGTTTGTAAAAGGTTTTGGGTTTTACTTACATGCATTGTTCTTCTATTGGTTTAGTACATTTGCCTAGACCAAGTAGAGTTCATGGAAGGTACACGTAGTGGACGGGGACGCGGGCGCGGAAATAGACAACCCACAACGGACAGGGGTATTGGGGAAACCTCATCTGGACCTAATCCTGACCCCAACGTGCAAATAGCTGCCGCTATACAGCAAATGACCAACTTGCTGCCACAAGTGGTGCAGCAACAGGGCCAAAACCCAAACCCTAATCCTGGAAACCCTGGCAACCACGTCGAGAGCGAAGACAGAGCTCTCGAACGATTTCAAAATTTTGCTCCACCCAAGTTCATTGGGGGGCCCGATCCGGATGTCGCCGAAATGTGGCTCGAGAAGATGGTCAAAATTTTGCTCCACCCAAGTTCATTGGGGGGCCCGGTCCGGATGTTGCCGAAAGGTGGCTCGAGAAGATGGTCGATATTTTTGCGGCCTTGAACTACACCGAAGAACGGCAGGTGACTTTTGCCGTTTTCTAGTTGGATGGGGCGGGGTTACGTTCCTGGTGGAACGTAATACGGCAAAAATGGGAACGGGAACAAACGCCCAGGACTTGGGTGAATTTCATAAGGGAATTCAACGCGAAATTCTTCCCGCCTCTAGTTCAGGAAAGGAAGGAAGATGATTTCATCCGACTCCGCCAAGGGGCTCAAACTGTGGCGGAATACGAGAGTCAATTCACCCGCCTTGTCAATTTGCGCCTGAGCTGATCATATGACCGAGCAACTGCGGAATCAAGGCGTTTTATCCAGGCTTGTAATGTACGCAATATCCAGAAGGATCCTCGCAGTGGCTCAATATCAATGCTTTTAGCGAGGTCGTGGAAAAGGCCCAACGGTGTAGAGAGTTGCTAGATTTGCTAATGTTTCATGAACTTCCATGGCAAAAAGCGTAGGATTTCCTTGGAAGTTAGTTCGGGGCAAGGGGATTGAGTAGTACCCTTTCTAAGTTTGGGCGGACGGGGAGAAAAGGATGCCGAAGTGTCACGAGGCGGCCCAAGTGGGGAGAGGCCAGATTGATGGAGGGCTAGTCTTTTACATGCACGCCGGACCTTGCAGGTTTATTGCCGGAAAGTCTAAACCTACTCGGAGGGACAATTGGCTGGAAGAATGGAGGCAAAATGGTTTGCGCTGTGGAAGTGCCACAACCATCAAATCCTTACTTGTCCAGTCTATCACGAGATTGTATAAGGGGAGTCAGCAATTGACGAGGACTACTTCCGAACCCGCCATGGTGAGGGGACCAAAACCTAAGGTAGCGGCTCGAGTGTATTCACTGGAGCCACTACAGGTCCCCGATTTTTCTGAAATTGAGGAAGGTACGATTTTGGTATTTCACCGAATTGCGAAAATCTTAGTAGATCCCGGTGTCACTCATTCATTTTTCAACCCCAATTTTATGTATGGAATAGATACAAAACCTGCTCGTCTACCCTACGACCTGAAAGTAGTACTTCTGTGGGGAAACATCGTTTGAGCAATGGTATGGTTTGTAAGGATTGCCACGTTTGGGTAGGAGAGAAGGTTTGGGGTGTGTGTTGACGCAAAACCAGAATGTGAAATCTTTTGCCTTTAAGAAATTGAAACCCCACGAACAAAAACTATCCAACCCACGATCTGGAGGTAGTCGCAGTTGTTTTCGCTCGGGAAAAGTGGAGAAATCATGGGATAGAAGAGACTACCTGGGAGATGGAAGAGGAGATGCAAAAGAAATACCCTGAACTTTTCGTGGGTTAAGGTGAGAAATTTCGAGGGCGAAATTCTTTTAAGGGGGAGAGAGTGTGAGAACCCGTAATTTTTTCCATTTTCTAGGTTTTATTCGGGTTACTGGCATGTTTTCTGTATTTTCTTTATTCAAAAAGTTTCTAGATAATTTGTTTATGAGTAAATATAGTTTTTGGTGAGTTTTCTAGTATTGGTTAGGTTTTAATAAATTCAGAGCGTATACTGGACGTGGGACCCGTTAGTGCAGAAAGGTCGGAAAATTTCGGCCAACTAGGTTACGTTTTGGATACTGGGTTTAAATTATCGGGTGCTAAGTGATAATTAGAGGTTACCCGAGTGGATTGGTGTGAGAGGAAACAAAGTGATAGCTATGCATTTAATGAAGTGACAAGTGTCACTTAGAGATTGGTTGTGCTTTATGACTACTATTCACCTTTTACCATTTGACCAAATAAATCAAAACAATTACCAAAAATTCACCATTTTTCTTCCTCTTCTTGGCCGGCCACTTCAAGCAAAAAGAAAGGGAAAAGCTCTTCAAACACTTGCTTCCATCTTGCTCAAATTCAACAAATCAACCATTTGATCTTGCATTTGTTCCATAAAACCCCTTCACTTAGTGATTGTGAGGTGTTTAGTGGAGTTGTTTGGAAGGCTAAGGTGATTAGTTGCTCTCTCTCTTGTATTGCTAAGGTGAGTAGTGAAGGACCCCTCTCCTCCATCTAATGATGTTTAATTCATGAGTTGTAATAGTTTAAGATGTAATTTTATGGATTATATCTTGATTTTGGTTGAATTGGTGAAGTTTTATAATTATTGGTGATTTTTCTGTTTTCATATGATTATTATTATGGGGTCATGTATGATGATTGGAAATGATATTTAAGGAAGCTAGAAGGTGGAAAAAGTGGTTAATTGCAGGAAATTTCTGTTTTGGAAGAAAGTTGGAAAGTTAGGGTTTCATGTTCTTACATTCTGTCCGGTACTGTAGCTCATAGTTAGAGGCCGAATTGGCCTAACAGAAAAGTTGTAGGGAATGATATTTTAGAGATTCCTGCAAAATTTCAGGTCAATCGGAGCAACGTAGCTTGTGAAAAGACTGAATTACCCCTGCTGCCCTGTTTCTACCCGAATTGGATAATTGCGTCTGTAATTGGGTAATTTGGTTGCGAATGCTTCTGATTTGGTTGTTGGTGCCTTCTGATGAATTGTAGCCTTGTATCTTATCTTTCGGATGGCTTTGGAATCACTTGATTTGGACTTAGGTAACCTGACTTATGATGTTTGAACCAGAATGCGGTTTGTGAACCTGTTTTTGCGGTTCTGGTGTAGTATATTGCATTTTTGACCTGGTTACACTCGAAAATGGACTGAGTGACCTTCTACAACATTGTATCCCTATCTCTTAGCTTCGAAATGGTGTATCTTGTACCTCCATCCGATAATTGTAGTGCCAATGGTGCCAAAACCGCAAAATGACGTCAAAAACTATTTTTTTGGATTAGAGGTTAAATTCCATTTCCGGATTTCCCTGGTTTACTCTAGTGCTTATACATTCTACTGGAACCTTATTTTGGGGGTATGTAGATTTGGTTATGACTTGTAATCGAGTCTTATTATGCCTATTTGAATATTTTAGGACGTGACGGTGGTCCAAGACGCTCATTGAGCGGAAGTTGATGAAATCTCATTTGCTTGCTTGGTGAGTGTACCACTCACTTGTTGTTTACAATGTGGCTTTGGTATATGTGAACTTGATGCCTTGAAGGCTTATTTGCTCCGTTGAACTTAATTGAGTGAGGGTGTACTTGATCGCCCTCACCCATTTGGTATCTCATATGACTGTCTACTGTTTTACTGTAATGATTGAATGAGACATGAAATACTGAATTGGTTCATGAATTTGGTGTCGCTTGGGCGAGTATCCAACGACCATTACTGATACGACTGAGCTCAACCCCATTGGTAGTCGATTGGATCAAGCCGGCGAGGGCTTGGTCGTGAAACTTGACGAGCCATGGGGACTGTTATATGGAATCTTGTAGTAGTGAGACTCTTGATTCCGGTATACTCGAGTATTACCAAATTGCTACTGTTTGGAGTTCGGGCCCGGTAGGGGTATGTTGGGTGGAAGGAATGGAAGTAAAGTGGAGCCTACGGTTGGTTACTCTTAAACATTGACGGAGGGTCAATGAGATTCGATCAAGAATGCAAACGAGGAAAAGGGCTCTTGAGAGCCGCCTGTATCCTTTTATCACCACTATTGATGTATGCCTTTACTTACTTATGATGTATTGGAATGAAAAGCTTGATGCTTATATGAACTTGGTTGCTTGAGTGGTATTATCTCACTGGGCGTAAGCTCACTCTATTCCCTTTTGTTTTCCTTACAGGAAAATAAATACTATTGGACTGGATTTGATAGTTGGTTGCCGAATTGAGCTAGATGGACATATCTTTTGTATAGCTCCTTGATTGAAACCCTAAGTGTACTTTTGGGTCCGTTTCTCTTTTGATTTGACAAACCGTACACGTATCCACTTTTGAATAACTTTTGTATACCACTTTGGATTGTATATGCTTAAGTTCAACATGTAAAT
>NW_020862667.1:0-6398 GCF_003713205.1 Coffea eugenioides | reverse complement strand
GGCGAAAGTGTTTGATTTGTGGGAGTAGCAATCATCAAATTAGTACTTGCCCAATGAAGCAGCCACGAGAGAGTAGTGCTCAACAACTGGATGGAACCAAACCGAAACAAGTAAATGAAAGAGGGAATCGAACAAAAGTACCGGCAAAGGTATATGCCTTAGACAACCAACAAGCTCCGGAGTCATCTGAGGCAACGGAAGGTAAAAATTTCGAGGACAAAATTTCTTTAAGGGGGAGAGAGTGTGACGACTGGAAAATTTTCTTATATTTTTTTTAAAATTTCCTTTTATTTGGAATTTGTTACTTTAGAATAGCCTTACTACTCATTTACACCATAATAAGTGCAAATAAATATAGAATCAAGGGTTTTTCCTTTCGTTTTCAAGTTATCGTAAATTAGGGTTTTTACGCCTTTTGTAGTGTAATTATTCGGTACGGAGTGTGTATCGAATTTAGTAATTTAGAGTGAGTTTTAGATGATATTAAGTGTGTGATTGGAAGTGATAAAAATAAGTTAGTAAATTAAAAGTTAAAACCCTAGTATACGCGATTTAAGGAAAATCGGTTGGAACCGACGGGTACCGTTCTCTACCGATGGAATACACCACTTGACCACCATTTTATAACCTTAATCCCCTTGTTTTTACTTGACTAATCAGCCCTAAATTTCCCCTTAATCCAGCCATCTTTGTTGACTAAGGAAAAGGAAAGAAAAGAAAAAAAAATGAGATTGAATCCTAAGATGACAAGTGGCAACCATCTAATGGTTGTTTGACCAATTAATTTCCAATCATCTTATAACCAAATTAATCTCATTTCTTCACCATTTCTGGCTTGTTGGATGAAATTTTGAGGGGAGAAAAACACAAGAGAGAAAACTCCAACTTTCACCTTGAATCCATCTTGTTTGAGTGAAAAATCAAGAAATTAAACCTATTAATCCTTTCTTTGAGCACTTGGGAAGCTTGGTGTACTAAAAATTTACAAGGAGAGGTAGTGGATATCTCTTACAAGCATCATAGTGAGGTATTTTGGCTGTCCATCATCTTTAGTTCCCTTGATCTTGCTTAAGTTGCTATACAACTCATATTCTTGGTTAATTGATAGCTATGCAAGTAGTTTTGATGATTATGGAGAATTTGTGAGTGAGGGTTGTAAATTGTTCAGTTATATTTCTTCTTGTTTAGATAGAATATGATGTGAATAAGCTTAGATAAGGAGGTGAAGTAGTATTTCAAGCTAGAATTGTGAAGATTAGCACTTGAATGCATGAATTCCAGTTTTTCGGTTTTGTATTACCCTGTTCTGTCCAGTTTCATTCGGCCATGATGGAGGCCGAATCAGGCTTAGGTTAAAACATTAAAGTTGTATAAAATGATGTATTATAGCTGTCTGTAAAATTTTAGATCAATCCGAGCACTGTATCACGTGAAATGATAAAATTACCCTTGCTGCCATAGGTATAGTTTTGTGGACAGTTTTGACATTTCCTCATTCTGGCTGAGTTTTTTCACCTTGATCCGTATCAAATTAACCTTTGGTCAAAACACAAAACTTTTATCCCAATGTTTCAGCTTTCCAATGCAACTGAAAGTACCTCAAACGGAATTGTGCACCCTGAGTTATTGTCATTTGAACACAGTGCTGTTAACCAGCCTGATGGTGAAATTCTGGTTCTGTAACTTGTAAATTTGACCTAGATACAATATGAACTGGGTTGAGTTGTCTTCATCAAAGTTGTATCCCTTTGGCTTAGCTTCGAAACGGTATAAATTTTACCCCAATCCGATAAGCGTAGCTTCGGTTGTGACCGATACGCTAAGAGACGTCAAACCTTTCATTTTGTTCTTCACCTTAAACCTTATTTCCGGTCACTTTTCTAGCTTGGTTTTGTAATTGATTGACTTTTAGCCTATTGAATGGCTATTGTAACGAGATTATCTGTGTATGACTTTGGGACTGATTAAGAAAAATAATGAAGCCATAAATGGCTGGAAAATAGGTAAATACAAAGGGCGTGCTGCCCAAATTTACACTCAAGAACTAGGTAAGGATTTGAGAACGAATACCACTTGAACTATCTAGGATATTTATGTCTTCTTTTATCGAGGTATATAAGTTAGAATTTGGCCGAAACTTGTGCCCTTGGAAAAATAAAATTTACGACTACTAGAAATGCGTTTTCTTTGTCATTTCGACTCAAATGGAGATTTCAACGTTTTACGAGCGAGCATAAGTTTTACAAATATTTTACTCATGTTCCTTGGTGATTGAGAGTACTATCCGGAAGGATACTTTGGACGTTATTTTGCTTAAATAGGTGAGTGTTCTTTATACGTTATGTTTTTAATGACTATGTGGATTGTTGTGACTATTTATGAATATTTGGTTAAATGTTAAATATTTTCAATGATTTATAAAAATGAATTTTTCTAGGCGAGTGTGTACCATATCGCACTCGACCTAAGTGAATGTGAAATTTACAATGATTAAATGATTAAATGCTACTTGTACATGAATGTAAGCCGTTTGGCTGAACTGGGCCCTTACCCTTTGTTGCCGCTCGACTCGAGCCAGAAGCGGACTCGGTCGGGCCATTGGTGACCCTGGGTTAATGTTTGGTATACTCGAGTATTACCACGTTGTCGGGCGGAGACTGGACAATGTCCAGTAGGGGAAAAATGAAATGAATGAATGAATGGCAAGAACGATGGAGGGGTTTTCACTTACAAACGAAATTATATTAATGCTGGAGGAATAAGGAAATGATTGGTGGAATGAATGAACTAAGGGCTCCATGTGAGCATGTATCCTTTTAATGAATGTGTTATTGTTGCTTTATATTATAAATGTTTTCTGGATGACTTGTTAGTATCTGATTAATGTCCTTGTCTAATTGATTTGATTATTGCGTACGGAACCTCGCTGGGCTTTTAGCTCATTCCGTTAGTTTTGTTTTCCTTACAGGGGATGCGAGCAAGGGCGGGTGACTTGTATAGAATAGCGTAATCTAGTTCTTTTAAAATTTTGCAATTGTACTCGCTCTAATGCCTGGATAGGGTTGGATGTATTGAGGTTGAGAACCTTTGTTATATTTGGGTTGTATTACTTTTGAGATAGAAATGTATGTAAGTATACGTTCCCAGTTTGGGAACTGTTATTTCCTTTACTCTTGAGGTTGTAACCTATTTTATTTGAAGTAAGTGAGTGAGTCCTGGCAAGAGCTGGGCAAGCGGACCGCTAAACCCTGGGGTACGCCCTAGGGGGAGGTGGGGCTGTCACAGGTGGTATCAGACCCACTTTGCGTGGTCTCTCCGTGGAGTGAGCTTGGGCCAAGTGGTGTTGTGGTCCTGATTTCGTGAATAAGTATGAAGGATTAAGTGCTCTTTTGAGCATAAGCTATGAATCATGAATTGTTATAGGTCTTAAATCTTTCTCATGGTACTTGAGGACAATAGATATGTACGTCCGGTAGGAATCTCGATTGTAGATAATTTACTCTTGGAACTGGCCGGCTCGAGTGGTGAATTATCTCGGGTTCTTGTACCCGAGTACGCGGGAGCTGAGGGCAATACCAAGGACTTGCGATCTTCATTTCGAGGAACAGGAATGGGCTAGCGTTTGGTTAGAGCAAGTGCAAGGGATCTACGGACGTCTAGTTCGGATAGTAATAGAAGTAAGAGATTGGACGGGAAATATTTTAACCGAGTGTGGAACGGCATGTCGTGTTTTCTTTTGTTTTGCCTCTGTATTGCTACCGTATGTATTTGGCTTGTGGCATGTTAATACTTACGTGTATGGTATTTGCTGTACTCGATTTTGTTTTTGTTCAACTTGATATGTAGCTATGTGAATTTGGTGTGTCATATCTTGTCGTTTTAGTCAATTTACTTTGTTACATACTAAATCACCTTTTGAAAAAAAAAGAGAGAAAAGGGTATGGAGGGGAGACGAAGCCGTGGTCGGGAGCTAGTCATGGCCGTGAGGCTAGGCAAGCTCAAGAACCGAGAGAAGAAAGAGAAACAGTAGTTGAACAAGATCGGGGACCGAGGGTTGAGGCCGGATATCAAGTAGCGACGACGATACAACAAATGACAAATATCTTAGCGCAATTGGTAGATCAACAAGGCCAGATGCCAGTGAATCAACCCCACAATCCCGAGATAGGAGAGGATAGGGCTCTGGAGCGGTTTCAAAAGTTTGTACCTCCTAAATTCCTTGGAGGGCCTGATCCAGATGTAGCTGAACAATGGTTAGAGGCAATGATTAACATCTTCGCAGCCTTGAATTACATGGAGCAAAGACAGGTGAACTTTGCTGTATTCCAATTCGAAAGACCGGCTCGAGCATGGTGGAATGTTATTAGGGCAAAGTGGGAGAGAGAACAGACTGTATGGACATGGGCGAACTTTATAAGGGAATTTAACGAGAAGTACCTCCCACATTTGGTCCAAGAAAGGAGGGAGGATGAGTTTATTGGGTTGCGTCAGGGAACCCAAAGTGTGGGCGAATATGAGACTAAATTTACTAAACTGTCTAAGTTTGCGTCCGAATTGGTAGTTACAGAGCGAAGGAGAATAAGACGGTTCATACAAGCCTTGAATTTGGAAATCCAGGAAGCTTTAGCGGCGGTTCAAGTTAATACTTTTACAGAGGCTCTTCAGAAGGCTCAAAGAATTGAGGATGCGAAAGCACAAATAAAAACTTTTCAAACACGAAAAAGAGGTACATCTAGTAGCGTGCCTGAGGAATCTAGAGAAAAGATAATGCCCTCCAAAGTGCAAAAAGTGAACCACTTGACCACCATTTTATAACCTTAATCCCCTTGTTTTTACTTGACTAATCAGCCCTAAATTTCCCCTTAATCCAGCCATCTTTGTTGACTAAGGAAAAGGAAAGAAAAGAAAAAAAAATGAGATTGAATCCTAAGATGACAAGTGGCAACCATCTAATGGTTGTTTGACCAATTAATTTCCAATCATCTTATAACCAAATTAATCTCATTTCTTCACCATTTCTGGCTTGTTGGATGAAATTTTGAGGGGAGAAAAACACAAGAGAGAAAACTCCAACTTTCACCTTGAATCCATCTTGTTTGAGTGAAAAATCAAGAAATTAAACCTATTAATCCTTTCTTTGAGCACTTGGGAAGCTTGGTGTACTAAAAATTTACAAGGAGAGGTAGTGGATATCTCTTACAAGCATCATAGTGAGGTATTTTGGCTGTCCATCATCTTTAGTTCCCTTGATCTTGCTTAAGTTGCTATACAACTCATATTCTTGGTTAATTGATAGCTATGCAAGTAGTTTTGATGATTATGGAGAATTTGTGAGTGAGGGTTGTAAATTGTTCAGTTATATTTCTTCTTGTTTAGATAGAATATGATGTGAATAAGCTTAGATAAGGAGGTGAAGTAGTATTTCAAGCTAGAATTGTGAAGATTAGCACTTGAATGCATGAATTCCAGTTTTTCGGTTTTGTATTACCCTGTTCTGTCCAGTTTCATTCGGCCATGATGGAGGCCGAATCTGTGACGCCCCGAAAAAAAATGAGTTTGAGAACCCGGAAATTTTCTAATTTTCTAGGGTTTATTTTTTTAAACGCCCGCTTTTTCTACATTTTCTTTATTAGAAAAATTCCCCAGATAAAGTTTATGAGCAAAAATAGTTTTAAAATGATTTTTCTAGTATCGGTTAGTTTTTGAGAAATTAAAAGCGTATTTTGGACGTGGGACCCGCAAGTGCGTTAAATGCATTATATTTTTGACAACTTGTTGGAATTTTGTATTAAGTGATATTATTTTACAATGTGTTCAGATATTTGTGTAAGAGAGACAAAAAGTTAGGCAAGAAATTAATGTAGGTGACAAGTGTCACCACTACATTGGTTTTGACTTAAGAGTTACTATTTACTATTTTGACTTTTGACCAAAAATTGGTTAAATATCTCAAAAATGCACAAAAAAATTACCATTTCTTACCTCTTGTTGGCCGAACCTCTTGTGCAAGGAAGGAAGAATAAACTCTTCAAATTCTAGCTACTACTTGGTGCAAATCACCCAAAAACATTTGCTTACATCCATTTCTACTCCATAAAAATCTTTCTAGTTGGTGATAGAGGTTGTTTGGTGAAGTTTTCTTGAAGAGCTAGGGTGGTGACAGAGCTATGGGTGGTCTAAACGTCCTCTTTCTCTTATTTCTTAGGTAAGATGACTGATTAAAACATTCTAACTAACACTGTATTGATCGGGGCTTATATGGTTTCTTAATGGCAACATAAAGTGATGCGATTATGTGACTTTGTTTCTTTATTTGAAGTCTTGATGGTGTGGTTGTTTTTGATGGTTGGTAATAAGGGCTTTAGCTCTAGTAGGTGCATATGATAGGAAATTGCAAT
>NW_020862666.1:0-36585 GCF_003713205.1 Coffea eugenioides | reverse complement strand
CTTGTTTATTATGTGTTTTATTACCTCTATTTATTCTTTTGCAACGTGCGATACGAGCCATACCTTACTTTGTTTATATGTCTATAGTTGGTTAAATCCGAAACATGGAGGGTAGAAGAAGTCAAGTCAGGGAACTAACCGAGGACGCGGTCCTAGTCGGGGCCATGGGGATAGACAAGCACAGGAGCCTGTGCAAGAATCAAGAGAGGAGAGAGAGGCAACGATTGAGCCACAACCTGAACCCCAGACTGTAGGGCGAGATCAAGTGGCAACCGCAATCCAACAAATGACTAATATTTTGGCTCGTCTAGTGGAACAACAGGGTCAAGCCCCTGTAAATCAACCTAGGGAACCCGATATGGGGCAAGATAGGGCCTTAAAGAGATTCCAGTAGTTCTCCCCACCTAAGTTCTTGGGAGGACCAAACCCGAAAGGAGCCGAGAAATGGCTAGAGGCCATGATCAACATCTTTGCCGCTTTAAACTATATAGAGGATAGGCAAGTACACTTCGCTGTTTTCCAGTTCGAAGGTCTAGCCAGGGCCTGGTGGAATGTAATCATGGCCAAATGGGAGAGAGAGGGAACGGCATGGACCTGGTTAAACTTTGTGCGTGAATTTAACGAGAAATACCTTCCACCTATTGTCCAGGAGAAGAGAGAGGACGATTTTATTAAGCTCCGGCAGGGAACTTCTATTGTAGCTGAGTATGAGACTCAGTTTACGAAATTATCAAAATTTGCTCCTGAACTGATAGCTATGGAGCAAAGGAGAGTACGGATATTTGTGCAAGGACTCAATGTGGAGATACAAGAGGCCTTGGCGGCAGCTCAAATTAATACGTTCACGGAGGTTCTGGAGAAGGCCCAAAGGATAGAGACTGCTAGGGCGCAAGTGAGAAATTTCCATGCAAAACGGAAAAGGGGTACCTAGTGGAGGCCAAGGGTCAGTGCGGAGTGATCGGAACACGCCACCTGCTAAATCCGGTCGTGGGGCTAGAGGTGTGATATAGGCAACCCTAGGGGAAGACCCTCCTAGAACCTCCCAACCTTGTAATTATCAGAGTTGGATCTTTTCTCCCAACAGAAATTGAACTCGATTGTTCTCATGAACTCAAGACCTCTGACACACAAAGGTAATCAGCAACCTTAAGCAAATAAAGATGGATGAAGAGACACCACGATTAGGGAACAAGCTAATCGATAAAGTCTGATTTGAATCCTAAGCCATGAACTCAAGAATTCAAGAGTAAGTTCGATTAAGAACTTGAAGGAAAATTCCTCACGATTTCTGGTTGTAATAATCTGTCTTTTACTCTTACAAGAGGTGCCTTTTATAGGCTAAAACTAGGGCAAAAATCCGGCCCACATAAACCTGGAAGAAATTCGGCCCGCACAAAGAGCTTAAAGAGCCAGCTCTTTAAGGCTTTCCGATAAGGCCCGATAAGTAATAAAATACTCAACGCCTAACAACTACTAAACGGAACAGTCTTAAAACAACTACCAACTAAGCTAACAAGTATGAGATCACTCCTTTACTTCAAACGTACAAGTGAACAAAGTAACTTCATGGTCCATCAAATCTTCTCACTTAGCTTGTTCCTTGCTTGTATGGTGAATGATCAAGGCTCGTAAAGCTTCCTTCACCCTCTTGGATTTTGATCTTGTCATCGGACCACCAATGTGGACCAAAGGATCCTTGACCCAAGGTTGAAGTTAATTATTGCACACCCGTATCCGCATCATTCCCTCTTTCCTCGAAAAGATTCGTCCTCGAATCTTCAAAGTCTCCTCTTGAAAGTGAGTTGTCCATAAATTGATGGTGCGCTTAAAGGACAGCAGTGTTGGAAGTAGACGAATGACTACGAGCCATGTTGCATGTCGTTTGGTCAGCTTCGGGAAGCGCTCAAACAAGGACATGCGCCAAGGTAGGAAAGAGCTTGTGTAAGGCGTGTGAAAATCCCAAGTGGCAATCCAAAACTCTCTAATTAGTCTTTGGTCATGGATCTTCACATTGACACCTTGATTGTGCAAAGGTGTAAAATCCAGCACTAGTTGACATTGATTTGAATCATCTTGCTTGGATAAAATGGGAGTAACTTGTTGCATGGATGAGGCACTAAACAACTTGTGAAGGACAGCTTTGGGATCTTGCGTGACACACAATTTCTCATCTTCCAACATATAAGGTAGCAAACAATTGAATTCCACTTCATGAGAGTTACTCGAACTAGCACAAGTTGAAGTTGACAAATTGAGCACTTGGCCACCAGCTTTTGGCGGAGTGAATAAGCATGAAAGATCACCACATTTAGTTGGAATAAGCACAAAATCAGGTTGTAAGTCTTGAATCAAAACTGGAAAATTGTGGACAGCTTTACAACCTACAAAAATAAAATAAACTTCAACTTGAAACAAATTTGAAATCGGGTAAAGAAGTAATGGTACATCATCAACTAAATGGTAAGAAGGTATAGAACAAGTTTTAAATGTGAATACTCCCTTTGCCACTTCATTATTCCTTCCACCAATTGATTCAACTTGAGAAGGCATTGCTAGCCTTTTACACTTTTCTTCAAAATCTGGATAAGAAATACAAGTGTTAGGATGGAAATTATACTCAGAAGAAGGTAAAGATGATGAATGACCCATAGGTAGCAAATGAGAGTCAAATTTCGGAATTCTCCCTTCATGGTGGATTTGACGTGATTCCCCTTTGGTATGGACAGATTTGAATTGAAATTGTTCCATGAGATGATTCCAAATAGATTCAATTCCTAAAAGATAAACTCCATGGAAACTAGTGAATTGTACAAGTGACTTTGGAATGGAGCATGGCATGACTTACTTCACTTGACTTTGCTTAATCTGCACAAATGAAGAAACACTAAATAAAGCAAAGGTAAGTTCGTTAGAAAAACAATAAGCCCTCACGCTCAAAATCGGCTCACTTTCTCTTTTTTCTTCCTTTTTACCACTCATCTCATCAAATTTTTCCATCTCTTTATCTAGCTTAACGCCCTCGATTGTTTTCTCATTATCAACCTCCTCAACAAAGGGTTCAATAGGATGAGATACTCCTTTGTTGGGAATAGGGTCAGCTACCTCCTTCTTAGAAAACTCACTTTGATAGCATCCATTTGACTCCATTTGTTTTTGGTGTAGAAGACGTTGATATGTCTCCCAAAGTGTCTCCTCATGAGGTGATTCAACTCTAGGTTTAGGCCTAGAAAATGTTGAATGAAGCTTCTTATCACCTCTTGCATAAATCGGCTTTAAAGAGGTAGATTGCATGGAACCCCTCCTCTTGAGAGATTCA
Organism: Coffea eugenioides; assembly: GCF_003713205.1. Classification (NCBI taxonomy): domain Eukaryota; kingdom Viridiplantae; phylum Streptophyta; class Magnoliopsida; order Gentianales; family Rubiaceae; genus Coffea; species Coffea eugenioides. Next base: position 33,269 of record NW_020862666.1, on the reverse strand, counting down.
TTTTCTTGCTTGAGTTTATGTTCGTTCTCTCGATTGTACAAGTCCGTGGTATAATGGAAGGGTACAAATCGTTTCCTCATCACTTGCTTCATTTCAGTCCAAGTGGCAATCGATTGTTCCCTATTTCTCCTCCTTGTGGCACATACTTGCTCCCACCAAATAGATGCATAATCTTGAAATTCAATAGCTGCAAGTTTCACCTTTTTCTCTTCGGAGTAACTGTGGACTTCAAACACTTGCTCAACTCGCCTAACCCAATCCAAGTAAGCTTCTGGATCATTTTTTCCATGAAAGGTAGGCATCTTGGTCTTGATGGAACCAAGATTGTCATCGGTTCTTCTGGGTCGGTCTCGACCTTCCCTCACTTCCCTGTGGCTTTTCCTTGATCGGAATGAGGTGTTAGAATGATACCCCTCATCATCCGCATCATGCGCAACACTCTGAGCACTTGAAGCTCTATTGGGAATATCTCCAGTACCTCGCATCTCAATGGCAGCCACCCTGTCGGTTAGTTGTTGGAGAGTTTGGAGCACCAATTTGAGTGACACGTCGGTCTCAGACGGCTCGGCCATGTTCCCCTCTTGAGACATATTGTCAAACCTGCAAAATAAATGTATCCTAGTCTACCTTGCAAAACACTCGTGTATCACTCAAGAAAACACACTCACTCTCAATTTTCCTTCTCGAAGTTCTTAAAACAACTCAACTCTCAAAAATTCCAGAATTAATTACCCTATAAGCAAGTAACAAGACACAAAGCAGAATTTTACAAATCTTAGAAAACTCTACCCGAAGCTGGAACTTTTTAATTTTTTTTTTGAGCTGTTGTTTTGCTGAGTTTCTGGTCAGTACGTTGGAAGGTAAATGGTGTTTCTGGAGTGCTCAAACAATCTATGAATCAGTCCTCAAATTTCAGTCAAATCGGATTGCAAAACTAGCTCAACCGATTTTAGAAACTCAAGAACTCCCAAGGCGGTTTGGTTAAGGTGTTTGGTTTGGTTTTGAAAACGGAATTGGGTGTGTTTGGGGCTGGTGAGGTCGTTTGGGGTCTTTGGAATTCAATCAAGATTGGAACTCAAGAGTTGGAAACCAATCAAGATTAGGAAACTCAAGTTTTGGGAAATCAACCAAGATTTGGAGATTAACCAAGATTTGGGAACCCACCAAGAATTGGAAACTCACGATTTTTTTGGAAACTTGATTTCCTTTGTATGAGAGCCAATTCCTTCTCTTCTTCCTTTTTTTTTCTTTTCTCTTTCTATTTTTTTTTCGGCTCTTCAAGGAACACAAATTCAGATCACACCAACAAGTTCAAGAAAATGGATGAAAGGTTATGCCAATTCCAAGAAAACCCTAGTTCTTGGTTTATTGTTCAAGAATTTTCAAAACAAGACTTGGTGGTCCAAGAACTTCAAGAATTTGTTCAAGAAACACAAGAATTTCCCCAAATTATGTTGCGGTGTCTAGGGTTTGCAAAAACAACAACCAATTCTCAAGAAATAGGCAAAACAGAATTTCAGCAATACTCAAAAGAAAATTCCAGCAATACTCTAGCAACTTGAACACTAAAACAATATAAGGTACGTGACTCTTTTTTTTTTCTTTTTTTGTCTTTAAACCCTAACAACCCAAACACAAATATAACAAACCCAAGAACTTGGACAGAAAACACAAAAAGACAACACCCAAACAGTTTTTTTTTTGACTCGGATGAACAGTAACGTGAACAGTACGCTACAGTATGATGAACAGTATTTCGGAATAGTAACGATGAACAGTAATCGCTACAGTTTTTTTTTTTTGACAAAAAGACAACTAACAAGATATGAACAACTTCAATTAAAAGAGAATTAACCTGATGCTCTGATTACCAACTGATATAGGCAACCCTAGGGGAAGACCCTCCTAGAACCTCCCAACCTTGTAATTATCAGAGTTGGATCTTTTCTCCCAACAGAAATTGAACTCGATTGTTCTCATGAACTCAAGACCTCTGACACACAAAGGTAATCAGCAACCTTAAGCAAATAAAGATGGATGAAGAGACACCACGATTAGGGAACAAGCTAATCGATAAAGTCTGATTTGAATCCTAAGCCATGAACTCAAGAATTCAAGAGTAAGTTCGATTAAGAACTTGAAGGAAAATTCCTCACGATTTCTGGTTGTAATAATCTGTCTTTTACTCTTACAAGAGGTGCCTTTTATAGGCTAAAACTAGGGCAAAAATCCGGCCCACATAAACCTGGAAGAAATTCGGCCCGCACAAAGAGCTTAAAGAGCCAGCTCTTTAAGGCTTTCCGATAAGGCCCGATAAGTAATAAAATACTCAACGCCTAACAACTACTAAACGGAACAGTCTTAAAACAACTACCAACTAAGCTAACAAGTATGAGATCACTCCTTTACTTCAAACGTACAAGTGAACAAAGTAACTTCATGGTCCATCAAATCTTCTCACTTAGCTTGTTCCTTGCTTGTATGGTGAATGATCAAGGCTCGTAAAGCTTCCTTCACCCTCTTGGATTTTGATCTTGTCATCGGACCACCAATGTGGACCAAAGGATCCTTGACCCAAGGTTGAAGTTAATTATTGCACACCCGTATCCGCATCATTCCCTCTTTCCTCGAAAAGATTCGTCCTCGAATCTTCAAAGTCTCCTCTTGAAAGTGAGTTGTCCATAAATTGATGGTGCGCTTAAAGGACAGCAGTGTTGGAAGTAGACGAATGACTACGAGCCATGTTGCATGTCGTTTGGTCAGCTTCGGGAAGCGCTCAAACAAGGACATGCGCCAAGGTAGGAAAGAGCTTGTGTAAGGCGTGTGAAAATCCCAAGTGGCAATCCAAAACTCTCTAATTAGTCTTTGGTCATGGATCTTCACATTGACACCTTGATTGTGCAAAGGTGTAAAATCCAGCACTAGTTGACATTGATTTGAATCATCTTGCTTGGATAAAATGGGAGTAACTTGTTGCATGGATGAGGCACTAAACAACTTGTGAAGGACAGCTTTGGGATCTTGCGTGACACACAATTTCTCATCTTCCAACATATAAGGTAGCAAACAATTGAATTCCACTTCATGAGAGTTACTCGAACTAGCACAAGTTGAAGTTGACAAATTGAGCACTTGGCCACCAGCTTTTGGCGGAGTGAATAAGCATGAAAGATCACCACATTTAGTTGGAATAAGCACAAAATCAGGTTGTAAGTCTTGAATCAAAACTGGAAAATTGTGGACAGCTTTACAACCTACAAAAATAAAATAAACTTCAACTTGAAACAAATTTGAAATCGGGTAAAGAAGTAATGGTACATCATCAACTAAATGGTAAGAAGGTATAGAACAAGTTTTAAATGTGAATACTCCCTTTGCCACTTCATTATTCCTTCCACCAATTGATTCAACTTGAGAAGGCATTGCTAGCCTTTTACACTTTTCTTCAAAATCTGGATAAGAAATACAAGTGTTAGGATGGAAATTATACTCAGAAGAAGGTAAAGATGATGAATGACCCATAGGTAGCAAATGAGAGTCAAATTTCGGAATTCTCCCTTCATGGTGGATTTGACGTGATTCCCCTTTGGTATGGACAGATTTGAATTGAAATTGTTCCATGAGATGATTCCAAATAGATTCAATTCCTAAAAGATAAACTCCATGGAAACTAGTGAATTGTACAAGTGACTTTGGAATGGAGCATGGCATGACTTACTTCACTTGACTTTGCTTAATCTGCACAAATGAAGAAACACTAAATAAAGCAAAGGTAAGTTCGTTAGAAAAACAATAAGCCCTCACGCTCAAAATCGGCTCACTTTCTCTTTTTTCTTCCTTTTTACCACTCATCTCATCAAATTTTTCCATCTCTTTATCTAGCTTAACGCCCTCGATTGTTTTCTCATTATCAACCTCCTCAACAAAGGGTTCAATAGGATGAGATACTCCTTTGTTGGGAATAGGGTCAGCTACCTCCTTCTTAGAAAACTCACTTTGATAGCATCCATTTGACTCCATTTGTTTTTGGTGTAGAAGACGTTGATATGTCTCCCAAAGTGTCTCCTCATGAGGTGATTCAACTCTAGGTTTAGGCCTAGAAAATGTTGAATGAAGCTTCTTATCACCTCTTGCATAAATCGGCTTTAAAGAGGTAGATTGCATGGAACCCCTCCTCTTGAGAGATTCATTTTCTTGCTTGAGTTTATGTTCGTTCTCTCGATTGTACAAGTCCGTGGTATAATGGAAGGGTACAAATCGTTTCCTCATCACTTGCTTCATTTCAGTCCAAGTGGCAATCGATTGTTCCCTATTTCTCCTCCTTGTGGCACATACTTGCTCCCACCAAATAGATGCATAATCTTGAAATTCAATAGCTGCAAGTTTCACCTTTTTCTCTTCGGAGTAACTGTGGACTTCAAACACTTGCTCAACTCGCCTAACCCAATCCAAGTAAGCTTCTGGATCATTTTTTCCATGAAAGGTAGGCATCTTGGTCTTGATGGAACCAAGATTGTCATCGGTTCTTCTAGGTCGGTCTCGACCTTCCCTCACTTCCCTGTGGCTTTTCCTTGATCGGAATGAGGTGTTAGAATGATACCCCTCATCATCCGCATCATGCGCAACACTCTGAGCACTTGAAGCTCTATTGGGAATATCTCCAGTACCTCGCATCTCAATGGCAGCCACCCTGTCGGTTAGTTGTTGGAGAGTTTGGAGCACCAATTTGAGTGACACGTCGGTCTCAGACGGCTCGGCCATGTTCCCCTCTTGAGACATATTGTCAAACCTGCAAAATAAATGTATCCTAGTCTACCTTGCAAAACACTCGTGTATCACTCAAGAAAACACACTCACTCTCAATTTTCCTTCTCGAAGTTCTTAAAACAACTCAACTCTCAAAAATTCCAGAATTAATTACCCTATAAGCAAGTAACAAGACACAAAGCAGAATTTTACAAATCTTAGAAAACTCTACCCGAAGCTGGAACTTTTTAATTTTTTTTTTGAGCTGTTGTTTTGCTGAGTTTCTGGTCAGTACGTTGGAAGGTAAATGGTGTTTCTGGAGTGCTCAAACAATCTATGAATCAGTCCTCAAATTTCAGTCAAATCGGATTGCAAAACTAGCTCAACCGATTTTAGAAACTCAAGAACTCCCAAGGCGGTTTGGTTAAGGTGTTTGGTTTGGTTTTGAAAACGGAATTGGGTGTGTTTGGGGCTGGTGAGGTCGTTTGGGGTCTTTGGAATTCAATCAAGATTGGAACTCAAGAGTTGGAAACCAATCAAGATTAGGAAACTCAAGTTTTGGGAAATCAACCAAGATTTGGAGATTAACCAAGATTTGGGAACCCACCAAGAATTGGAAACTCACGATTTTTTTGGAAACTTGATTTCCTTTGTATGAGAGCCAATTCCTTCTCTTCTTCCTTTTTTTTTTCTTTTTTTTTCCGGCTCTTCAAGGAACACAAATTCAGATCACACCAACAAGTTCAAGAAAACGGATGAAAGGTTATGCCAATTCCAAGAAATCCCTAGTTCTTGGTTTATTGTTCAAGAATTTTCAAAATAAGACTTGGTGGTCCAAGAACTTCAAGAATTTGTTCAAGAAGCTCAAGAACTTCCCCAAATTGCGTTGTGGTATTTAGGGTTTGCAAGAACAACAACCAATTCTCAAGAAATAGGCAAAACAGAATTTCAGCAATACTCAAAAGAAAATTCCAGCAATACTCTAGCAACTTGAATACTAAAACAAGATAAGATACGTGACTCTTTTTTTTTTCTTTTTTTGTCTTTAAACCCTAACAACCCAAACACAAATATAACAAACCCAAGAACTTGGACAGAAAACACAAAAAGACAACACCCAAACAGTTTTTTTTTTGACTCGGATGAACAGTAACGTGAACAGTACGCTACAGTATGATGAACAGTATTTCGGAATAGTAACGATGAACAGTAATCGCTACAGTTTTTTTTTTTTGACAAAAAGACAACTAACAAGATATGAACAACTTCAATTAAAAGAGAATTAACCTGATGCTCTGATTACCAACTGATATAGGCAACCCTAGGGGAAGACCCTCCTAGAACCTCCCAACCTTGTAATTATCAGAGTTGGATCTTTTCTCCCAACAGAAATTGAACTCGATTGTTCTCATGAACTCAAGACCTCTGACACACAAAGGTAATCAGCAACCTTAAGCAAATAAAGATGGATGAAGAGACACCACGATTAGGGAACAAGCTAATCGATAAAGTCTGATTTGAATCCTAAGCCATGAACTCAAGAATTCAAGAGTAAGTTCGATTAAGAACTTGAAGGAAAATTCCTCACGATTTCTGGTTGTAATAATCTGTCTTTTACTCTTACAAGAGGTGCCTTTTATAGGCTAAAACTAGGGCAAAAATCCGGCCCACATAAACCTGGAAGAAATTCGGCCCGCACAAAGAGCTTAAAGAGCCAGCTCTTTAAGGCTTTCCGATAAGGCCCGATAAGTAATAAAATACTCAACGCCTAACAACTACTAAACGGAACAGTCTTAAAACAACTACCAACTAAGCTAACAAGTATGAGATCACTCCTTTACTTCAAACGTACAAGTGAACAAAGTAACTTCATGGTCCATCAAATCTTCTCACTTAGCTTGTTCCTTGCTTGTATGGTGAATGATCAAGGCTCGTAAAGCTTCCTTCACCCTCTTGGATTTTGATCTTGTCATCGGACCACCAATGTGGACCAAAGGATCCTTGACCCAAGGTTGAAGTTAATTATTGCACACCCGTATCCGCATCATTCCCTCTTTCCTCGAAAAGATTCGTCCTCGAATCTTCAAAGTCTCCTCTTGAAAGTGAGTTGTCCATAAATTGATGGTGCGCTTAAAGGACAGCAGTGTTGGAAGTAGACGAATGACTACGAGCCATGTTGCATGTCGTTTGGTCAGCTTCGGGAAGCGCTCAAACAAGGACATGCGCCAAGGTAGGAAAGAGCTTGTGTAAGGCGTGTGAAAATCCCAAGTGGCAATCCAAAACTCTCTAATTAGTCTTTGGTCATGGATCTTCACATTGACACCTTGATTGTGCAAAGGTGTAAAATCCAGCACTAGTTGACATTGATTTGAATCATCTTGCTTGGATAAAATGGGAGTAACTTGTTGCATGGATGAGGCACTAAACAACTTGTGAAGGACAGCTTTGGGATCTTGCGTGACACACAATTTCTCATCTTCCAACATATAAGGTAGCAAACAATTGAATTCCACTTCATGAGAGTTACTCGAACTAGCACAAGTTGAAGTTGACAAATTGAGCACTTGGCCACCAGCTTTTGGCGGAGTGAATAAGCATGAAAGATCACCACATTTAGTTGGAATAAGCACAAAATCAGGTTGTAAGTCTTGAATCAAAACTGGAAAATTGTGGACAGCTTTACAACCTACAAAAATAAAATAAACTTCAACTTGAAACAAATTTGAAATCGGGTAAAGAAGTAATGGTACATCATCAACTAAATGGTAAGAAGGTATAGAACAAGTTTTAAATGTGAATACTCCCTTTGCCACTTCATTATTCCTTCCACCAATTGATTCAACTTGAGAAGGCATTGCTAGCCTTTTACACTTTTCTTCAAAATCTGGATAAGAAATACAAGTGTTAGGATGGAAATTATACTCAGAAGAAGGTAAAGATGATGAATGACCCATAGGTAGCAAATGAGAGTCAAATTTCGGAATTCTCCCTTCATGGTGGATTTGACGTGATTCCCCTTTGGTATGGACAGATTTGAATTGAAATTGTTCCATGAGATGATTCCAAATAGATTCAATTCCTAAAAGATAAACTCCATGGAAACTAGTGAATTGTACAAGTGACTTTGGAATGGAGCATGGCATGACTTACTTCACTTGACTTTGCTTAATCTGCACAAATGAAGAAACACTAAATAAAGCAAAGGTAAGTTCGTTAGAAAAACAATAAGCCCTCACGCTCAAAATCGGCTCACTTTCTCTTTTTTCTTCCTTTTTACCACTCATCTCATCAAATTTTTCCATCTCTTTATCTAGCTTAACGCCCTCGATTGTTTTCTCATTATCAACCTCCTCAACAAAGGGTTCAATAGGATGAGATACTCCTTTGTTGGGAATAGGGTCAGCTACCTCCTTCTTAGAAAACTCACTTTGATAGCATCCATTTGACTCCATTTGTTTTTGGTGTAGAAGACGTTGATATGTCTCCCAAAGTGTCTCCTCATGAGGTGATTCAACTCTAGGTTTAGGCCTAGAAAATGTTGAATGAAGCTTCTTATCACCTCTTGCATAAATCGGCTTTAAAGAGGTAGATTGCATGGAACCCCTCCTCTTGAGAGATTCATTTTCTTGCTTGAGTTTATGTTCGTTCTCTCGATTGTACAAGTCCGTGGTATAATGGAAGGGTACAAATCGTTTCCTCATCACTTGCTTCATTTCAGTCCAAGTGGCAATCGATTGTTCCCTATTTCTCCTCCTTGTGGCACATACTTGCTCCCACCAAATAGATGCATAATCTTGAAATTCAATAGCTGCAAGTTTCACCTTTTTCTCTTCGGAGTAACTGTGGACTTCAAACACTTGCTCAACTCGCCTAACCCAATCCAAGTAAGCTTCTGGATCATTTTTTCCATGAAAGGTAGGCATCTTGGTCTTGATGGAACCAAGATTGTCATCGGTTCTTCTAGGTCGGTCTCGACCTTCCCTCACTTCCCTGTGGCTTTTCCTTGATCGGAATGAGGTGTTAGAATGATACCCCTCATCATCCGCATCATGCGCAACACTCTGAGCACTTGAAGCTCTATTGGGAATATCTCCAGTACCTCGCATCTCAATGGCAGCCACCCTGTCGGTTAGTTGTTGGAGAGTTTGGAGCACCAATTTGAGTGACACGTCGGTCTCAGACGGCTCGGCCATGTTCCCCTCTTGAGACATATTGTCAAACCTGCAAAATAAATGTATCCTAGTCTACCTTGCAAAACACTCGTGTATCACTCAAGAAAACACACTCACTCTCAATTTTCCTTCTCGAAGTTCTTAAAACAACTCAACTCTCAAAAATTCCAGAATTAATTACCCTATAAGCAAGTAACAAGACACAAAGCAGAATTTTACAAATCTTAGAAAACTCTACCCGAAGCTGGAACTTTTTTTTTTTTTTTGAGCTGTTGTTTTGCTGAGTTTCTGGTCAGTACGTTGGAAGGTAAATGGTGTTTCTGGAGTGCTCAAACAATCTATGAATCAGTCCTCAAATTTCAGTCAAATCGGATTGCAAAACTAGCTCAACCGATTTTAGAAACTCAAGAACTCCCAAGGCGGTTTGGTTAAGGTGTTTGGTTTGGTTTTGAAAACGGAATTGGGTGTGTTTGGGGCTGGTGAGGTCGTTTGGGGTCTTTGGAATTCAATCAAGATTGGAACTCAAGAGTTGGAAACCAATCAAGATTAGGAAACTCAAGTTTTGGGAAATCAACCAAGATTTGGAGATTAACCAAGATTTGGGAACCCACCAAGAATTGGAAACTCACGATTTTTTTGGAAACTTGATTTCCTTTGTATGAGAGCCAATTCCTTCTCTTCTTCCTTTTTTTTTTCTTTTTTTTTCCGGCTCTTCAAGGAACACAAATTCAGATCACACCAACAAGTTCAAGAAAACGGATGAAAGGTTATGCCAATTCCAAGAAATCCCTAGTTCTTGGTTTATTGTTCAAGAATTTTCAAAATAAGACTTGGTGGTCCAAGAACTTCAAGAATTTGTTCAAGAAGCTCAAGAACTTCCCCAAATTGCGTTGTGGTATTTAGGGTTTGCAAGAACAACAACCAATTCTCAAGAAATAGGCAAAACAGAATTTCAGCAATACTCAAAAGAAAATTCCAGCAATACTCTAGCAACTTGAATACTAAAACAAGATAAGATACGTGACTCTTTTTTTTTTCTTTTTTTGTCTTTAAACCCTAACAACCCAAACACAAATATAACAAACCCAAGAACTTGGACAGAAAACACAAAAAGACAACACCCAAACAGTTTTTTTTTTGACTCGGATGAACAGTAACGTGAACAGTACGCTACAGTATGATGAACAGTATTTCGGAATAGTAACGATGAACAGTAATCGCTACAGTTTTTTTTTTTTGACAAAAAGACAACTAACAAGATATGAACAACTTCAATTAAAAGAGAATTAACCTGATGCTCTGATTACCAACTGATATAGGCAACCCTAGGGGAAGACCCTCCTAGAACCTCCCAACCTTGTAATTATCAGAGTTGGATCTTTTCTCCCAACAGAAATTGAACTCGATTGTTCTCATGAACTCAAGACCTCTGACACACAAAGGTAATCAGCAACCTTAAGCAAATAAAGATGGATGAAGAGACACCACGATTAGGGAACAAGCTAATCGATAAAGTCTGATTTGAATCCTAAGCCATGAACTCAAGAATTCAAGAGTAAGTTCGATTAAGAACTTGAAGGAAAATTCCTCACGATTTCTGGTTGTAATAATCTGTCTTTTACTCTTACAAGAGGTGCCTTTTATAGGCTAAAACTAGGGCAAAAATCCGGCCCACATAAACCTGGAAGAAATTCGGCCCGCACAAAGAGCTTAAAGAGCCAGCTCTTTAAGGCTTTCCGATAAGGCCCGATAAGTAATAAAATACTCAACGCCTAACAACTACTAAACGGAACAGTCTTAAAACAACTACCAACTAAGCTAACAAGTATGAGATCACTCCTTTACTTCAAACGTACAAGTCAACAAAGTAACTTCATGGTCCATCAAATCTTCTCACTTAGCTTGTTCCTTGCTTGTATGGTGAATGATCAAGGCTCGTAAAGCTTCCTTCACCCTCTTGGATTTTGATCTTGTCATCGGACCACCAATGTGGACCAAAGGATCCTTGACCCAAGGTTGAAGTTAATTATTGCACACCCGTATCCGCATCAAGGTGGACGGTTTTCGAGTGCATCTAGGGGAGGTGCTCAGAGAGGAGGTGCCCAGAGGGGAGGCCAAAGTGGTAGGGGACAAGGTAGAGGCATTCCGCAGGAAGGCCAAACCTCCACTCCCCGAGTAACGTGCGGATATTGTGGGAAATCGAATCATACAGAGGTTGAATGTTGGAGAAAGGCTCGGAAGTGCCTAAGGTGTGGAAGTACGGAGCACCAAATAGTTAACTGCCCGTTGATCAGTGATACTCAGTCGACTGCCAGGTCAAACCCAAAACCGACCAATGTCGGAGGGACCAGGTCGAGGGTACCGGCTAGAGTGTATTCGCTGGACCAACAATCCATGCCTGAACCAACGGAGGTAGTGGAAGGTACGATTCCTGTTTTTTACCGGTTAGCCAAAATTTTGATAGACCCCGGTGCCACTCATTCTTTTGTTAACCCTACATTTATGCTTGGAATTGATATGAAAATTGAAAGTCTACCTTATGACTTAGAAGTAAGAACACCTACGGGTAATCAAATTTTACTTGCAAATGAGGTGTACAGAAATTGTGATATTTGGGTTGGCGAACGGAAATTAGTAGTCGACCTCATTAGTCTAGCCATTAAGGGGTACGATGTCATTCTAGGTATGGATTGGCTAGCTCATTACCATGCTCGGGTAGATTGTAGAATGAAAGTGGTAGAGTTTTGCATACCAGGTGAGGCAACTTTGAAGTTAGACGTGAGGGGTATGTTAGCCTCATCTGCGCTCATTTCGGAAATAAGGGCTAGGAAATTGCTTAGTTGTGGGGCGCACGGTTATCTAGCTTTTCTAATTAACACTCCGGGAGAGAAGATTAAGTTGGAGGACATGCCGGTAATCCGAGAATATCCTGACGTATTTCCGGAGGAGTTGGGGTCATTGCCACCTGAAAGGGAGATTGAATTTAAGGTTGATCTAGTACCCGGAACTACTCCCATCTCTAAAATCCCTTATCGAATGGCACCTGCTGAGCTTAAGGAGTTCAAGGTGCAATTGCAGGACTTGCTAGAACGGGGGTTCATACATGAGAGCGAGTTACCATGGGGAGCTCCAGTGCTATTTCTTAAAAAGAATGACGGGAGTTTAAGGTTATGCATTGATTATCGAGGACTGAATGCAGTAACTGTTAAGAATAAATATCCTTTGCCCCACATCGATGAATTGTTTGATCAGTTACAAGGGGCGGTGGTGTTTTCTAAATTGGATCTGCGACAAGGGTACTATCAGTTGAGAATCAAAAAGGAGGATGTGCCAAAAACGGTGTTTAACACTCGATATGGGCATTTTGAGTTTGCGATAATGCCTTTTGGCTTAACCAATGCCCCAGCAGCGTTCATGGATTTAATGCATCGAGTGTTTAAACCTTACTTGGATAGGTTTGTAGTGGTGTTTATTGATGATATCCTAGTATATTCGAAGTGAAGGGAGGAGCATGAACAACACTTGCGAATAGTGCTGCAAACCCTAAGAGAGCACCAATTGTTCGCTAAGTTCAGCAAGTGTGACTTTTGGCTGGAAAAAGTGGCGTTCCTAGGTCATATAATTTCAAAAGATGGGCTTGCTGTAGACCCAGCGAAAGTGGAAGTTGTTGCCAAATGGAAGCGACCAGAGAATCCCATAGAGGTGCGAAGTTTTCTAGGTTTAGCAGGGTACTACCGCCGATTTATAAAGAACTTCTCGAGAATTGCGGGACCCTTAACTAACTTGACAAAGAAACAAGGAAAGTACATCTGGGATGTTAAGTGTGAGAGTAGTTTCCAAGAACTTAAGAAGCAATTGACTATGGCTCCAGTTTTAGCTTTGCCCAATGGGAACGATAGTTACACGGTTTATACCGATGCTTCAAAAGAGGGGCTAGGGTGCGTGTTGATGCAAAATAGGAATGTGATTGCCTATACGTCTCGAAAGTTAAAACCTCATGAGCAGAACTATCCAACCCATGACTTGGAGCTTGCAGCTGTTGTGTTTGCCTTGAAAAAATGGCGACATTATCTATACGGTGTGACTTTTGAGGTATATACGGATCACAAGAGCCTTAAGTATCTGTTTTCTCAGAAGGAGCTAAATCTAAGACAACGTCAGTGGGTGGAGTTCTTAGAAGATTATGATTGTACAATTAACTATCATCCCGGAAAGGCCAACGCTGTAACAGATGCTTTAAGTCGAAAGGCTCAACTAGCAAGTTCCATGGTGAGAGAGTGGAGCTTGTTAGAAGATGTATGTGAATGGAAACCTCATTTGGAACCGAAGAAGGTGATTTTTGGAAATATTGAGGTGAAGTCGACACTATTAGATCGGATCAAAGAGGGCCAAGTGAAGGACCCAATGGTGCAAAAGTGGGTAGAAAAAGTGAAGAAAGGGGAGTTGCCTAACTTTAACCTAGGGCCTGATGAATCTTAAAGTTCCGAAATCGTGTCGTTGTACCTAGGGATGAGGAGTTAAAGAGGGAGATTTTGGAGGAATCTCACCGCTCTAGGTATACAGTGCACCCAGGGAATAATAAGATGTACCAAGATCTCAAAAGTCTGTATTGGTGGGAGAATATGAAGGCGAAGATTGCCCAGTTTGTACAAAGGTGTCTTACGTGCCAACAAGTGAAAGCTGAGCATCAAAAACCGTCAGGTCTGTTACAGCCTTTAGAGATCCCTGAATGGAAATGGGAGCACATAACAATGGATTTTGTATCAGGGTTGCCACGACACAAAAGGGGCATGATGCGATTTGGGTAATAGTGGATCGATTAACTAAGACCGCACATTTCCTGCCAGTAAATATGAAATATTCTTTGGAGAAACTTGCCAAACTTTATATGGATGAAGTGGTAAGACTACACGGGGTACCAGTAAGCATTGTATCCGATAGAGACCCTAGGTTTGTATCCCGATTTTGGCAGAAATTGCAAGAGGCTCTAGGAACTAAGTTGAATTATAGTACAGCATATCACCCGCAAACTGATGGACAATCTGAAAGAACCATTCAAACTCTTGAGGATATGCTGAGAGCCTGTATTGTAGACTTTGGAGGAAGTTGGAGCCGATACTTAACCTTGGTTGAATTTGCTTATAACAATAGTTTTCATTCCTCTATTCAAATGGCCCCATATGAAGCTTTGTATGGACGACGATGTCGATCCCCAATCCATTGGAATGAAATAGGAGAGAAAAAGATTATAGATCCGGCTACAATACCATGGGTTGAGAAAGCCTACGAACGGGTAAAGGTGATCTGCCAAAGACTTCAAACAGCCCAAAGCTGACAGAAAAGTTATGCCGATCATCGGAGGAAGGATTTGGAGTTCAAGATAGGAGATAAGGTGTTTCTTCGAATTACCCCGTTGAAAGGAAAGATTAGAGCAGGAAAAGGGAAAAAGTTGCAACCACGGTACATAGGACCTTTCAATATACTCTAACGAATAGGAAAGGTGGCTTATCGACTTGAATTACCAGCTAGTTTGTCTCGGATCCATGACGTTTTCCATGTTTCTTTACTTAAGAAATACCATCTGGATCCGACTCACATTTTGCCACCAGAAGATGTTGAACTCGACGAGTCCTTAACCTATGAAGAACGACCCATTCAAATATTGGATCGGAAGGTGAAGGACCTGAGAAACAATCAGATTCCATTAGTAAAGGTTCTATGGAAGCATCATGAAGTGGAAGAAGCAACTTGGGAACTAGAAAAGCACATGCAAGAGAAATATCCCGACTTGTTCACGACGAAAGGTATGAATTTCGAGGTCGAAATTCTCTTAAGGGGGAGAGAGTGTGAGGACTTGTAAATTCCTTATATATTTCTTGAAAATTCCCTTTTATTTGAAAATTATTTGGCAATTATTATTCTACACTATCCTACTACTCAATCACCCTAGAAAAGTGCCAATGATCATAGGAAATTAGGGTTTTCCTTTCCGATTTCAATTCGAAGTGAAATAGGATTTTTCGTGTATCCGTAGTGTAATTATCCGGTATGGAATAAGGATCAAATTTGGTGCTTAAGAGTGACTTTTAGGTGAGAAATAATATGTGATTAGAAGCAATGATAAAAATTTAGTGAATAGGAAGTAAAAACCCTAGTACGTGTGATTTAAGGAAAAACGGTGCGAATCGACGTGTACCGTGTACTACCGATTGAACCCACAACTTGATCATCATTTTCTTACCATACAAGCTCATTATTATTTGAGCAAAATATCCCCTCAATCTCAGCTGCTTTGGCCGAAAATGTTGACCAAAAATTGCAAGGAAAAGAACAAAAAAAATGAGTGGAATTGGTGAGGACACTTGTTGGCCAACTAAGGGCCTTGACCAAGACCAATTGTCTTGCCTTCTTCTTCATTTTTCTGTTGCTTTGGCCGAGAGAGAGGGAGAGAAAACCAAGGGAGAGCTGCACCATTTCATCTTGAGTTTGAGTGTATTAAGTGAGGAAACAAGAAACTAAACCGATTAAAACATTCCTTGAGTGTTTAGCTAGTGGTGTGTTGGTGAAATTTTGGAAGGAAAAGCTAGGGTTGTGCTTGGTAGTCACTTTAGCAAGGTAATAATGCTTATTTCCCCATTTCTTACACTTAATCTTGTTTAACTTGGCATAGCACCTTAAATTTGTGGTGGATGATAGCTATTATCATGATTTGGGTGGATATAGTGTATGTTTTCTTGAGTTACCAGAGTTAGGGTTTGAGGTATTTGCTGCCTATACTTGTTGTATGGATGTATATGTTGTATCTAAGTTTATATAAGTGATTGTCGTAGTGATTCAATCAAGAAAATGAAGAGATTGCCTTTGAAATTCCAAAATTCCAGATTTCTGGAAAATTTGACTTCAGTTCTATCCAGTTCCAGTTCGTGATGTTAGAGGCCGAATTAGACTTAGCATAAAACATAAAAGTTGTAGAGAATGATGTTTTATAGTTTCCTAAAATATTTCAGCCCAATCGGAGTAACGTAGCCTGTGAAACGACCAAAATACCCTCGCTGCCCTAGGATGTTTCCAGTGATCCGTTCTAAACAGTTCATCTAGTTGACCGTGTCTATTCACTATGATCCGTGCTGATTTTGTGAGAACCCATAAAAACCCTAATCTTTTCCGAGGGTTTTATTTCCTTTAATGGCATGTTTTCTGCGTTTTCTGGCTTAGGAAATTTTCCTGATGAATTTTTATGAGTAATTATAGTTTTAAGATGATTTTTCTAGTATTGGAGAGTTTTTAGAAAATTAAGAGTAAATAGTGGACGTGGGACCCACTAGTGCGAATAGTTCGGAAAAATTCGGCCAAGAAGGTTAAGTTTCGGATACTGTGTAAAATTTATCGGGTGTCAAGAGATAAGTAGAATGTGTGAGAGGGAATAAGAAAGATAAGAATGCATTTAATGAGGTGACAAGTGTCATCTTCTCATTAGTTGGACTTTAAGAAACACTATTCACTTTCTTGACTTTTTTTGACCAAAGGATTAAATATCAAAAATTGCACAAAACTCACCATTTTTCTCTCCTTGTGGCCGGTTCTCCTTGAGCAAAGAAGGAAGGAAATTCTTCAACTTTCAAGCTTCCATATGCTTCAATCTTCTACAAACAAAAGCCTAGATTAGATTCTACTCCATAAAAACCTTTCTTCTAGTGATAGTAAGTGTATTAGTGAAGTTTGTTTGAAGCTCTAAGGTGGCCAACATCTCTCTCTCTCTCTTGCTACTTGGTAAGTGATGCTTGAACCCCCCTACTACACCTAATGATGGTTATATTATGCTTAGAAGTGGCTTGAGTGTTGGAAAATGTGATTTATTTCTTGATTTGAAGAGTTTTGGTGAAGTTTTCCATTTTATGATGAATTTTCTGGTTTCATATGATTTTGATGTTTTGGACTAGTATGATGGTTGGTAATAAGGGGCTTTGGCTCTAGTAGGTGTGCATTGTGGTTAAATGCAACCAATTTTGGATTTTGAGTGAAATGTGCAAAGTTAGGGTTCATGAACCCCTATTCTGTCCGAAATTTGAGGTCATAGATAGAGGCCGAATTGGACTTTGCTCAAAACATAAAAGTTGTAGGTATTGATGAGTTTAGTGTGCCTGAAAAATTTAAGGGCAATTGGACTCGTGTAGAGTGAGTTATGCCGTTTTTACTGTTGCTGTTTTTGGTGCACAGAATGTCCGAACTGCGATAGTAATTGCCTGTTTTGACTGGAATTGGTTTAGATTTTGAAGTTGGTGTCTTCTGAGGAAATGTGGCTGGATGTCTTAGCTAACTTATGCCTTTGGAATTTCGGCATTTGGACCTGTGTAGGCTGAGATTGACGTATTACAGTTTTGTGTGTTTTGCAAACCTGTTTTGGTAATTCTGGTTTGGTATTTGGCACTTTTGACCTAGTTGTGCTAGGATTTGGACTGAGAGGCCTTCTACATTGTAGTAGCTCTGTTTCTTGGCTTCGAAATGGTGGGTCTTACACCCCCATCCGACATTTGTAGTGAGAGTTGTGCCATTACCGCATTATGAGGTCAAATCCGGTTTTCTTATCAAGGCTTAGGTTAAAGCCCTTTCTTAATTTCTGGTTTGCTTTCATGCTTGTATATGTTTATAAAACCCTATTGGGGTTGTGAATTGGTGTTGTTTATGGCTCGGTATGGTTTCTTGTTTTATGATATTGTGAGCCTATGGAACGGCTCTTGACATGAAATGCTTATATGTGTGTTGTTGGGTTGTGATTGAAGAAAAATAATGAAGCCTTATGGCTGGAAAATTTGGTAAACACAAAGGGCATGCTGCCCGAATTTTTACTCGAGATTTAGAAAACTATATTCTCGACTTGAGTAAAGGTTAAGTATTTAACACTTGAATTTCCATGCATGAAACCCTATTGGGCGATAATTGGTTTGACTTTATGACTCGTTATCGAGTCTTATAGTATTTGTTTACATGTTCTAGGGCGTGACGATAGCTCACGACGTCTTGGTGATCGTGGTGCATGAAATACCACTTTCTTGCTTGGTGAGTATACTACTCACTTATTTGTTATAATGTGGCTTTGTGCTATGTGTATCGATGCCTTGAAGGCTTAATTGGTTATTGGAAATGATTGAGGTGAGGGTGTACTTGACCGCCCTCACCCCTTGTGATTCCATGCATGGCTAGTGCTTGCATTACTGAATTACTGCACTTGATATATGAAATACTGAATTCCCTTCATGGAAACTGATTTGGTATCATTTGGGCGAATGTCCAATGGCTTTACTGTATCACTGAGCTCAACCCCGTTTGGTAGTCAATTGGATCGAGCCGGCGAGGGCTTGGTCGTGAAAATTGTCATGCCACGGGGACTGTACTGTGGAATCTTGTGGTAATGAGACCTTTGGTTCCGGTATACTCGAGTATTACCAAAATGACTGAATGGAGTGCGGGCCCGGTTGGGGTATGATAGTTGGACGGTTGGATGTAAGTGATGTCTACGGATGGTTACTTTTCATTGACGGAGGGTCAATGAGGTTGGATCAAGATTGCAAGCGTGGAAATGGGCTCTTGAGAGCCGACCGTATCCTTTTCCGTTTTGTTTTACTGCTTATTTGTGCACTTTAAATGAAAGTTCATCCTTATGTGACTTTGGTTGCTTATGTAGTAGTATACCACTGGGCTTTAGCTCATTCCGTGTTATTTGTTTTCCTTACAGGGATATAATTACTTTTGAGAATGGATTGGATAGTCACTTGCCAAGTTGAGCTTATAAATGTCTTTTGTATAGCTCTTGAAATGAAGCCTTAATGTGTAACGGGTTCATTTCCTTTTGATAGGCAAACTGAATATGTACTTTCTTTATGAATGTCTGTGGCATGCCACTATGGTTGTAAATGTTGGATTTCAATGTGTATATGTTAAATTGATGTTTGGATTCTACTATCCAGGCCACTATTCAGTTTTCCATTTTTTTTATTTTGCTATTTTGATACTTATGGCTTGTCCGAGCGCACTTTTGTTTTCCCGAAACGTATTCGAACGCGTGTAACTGTACCGTAGTCCTGGCGAGAGCTGGGCAGGCAGTCCGCTAACCCCTTTGGTTCGCCTTAGGGGAAGGTGGGGCTGTCACAGGTGGTATCAGAGCCACTTCGCGTGGTCTCTGCGCGGAGTGAGACTGGGCCAAGTGGTGTTGTGGTCCTAATTTCATGAATATGTCTAAGTGCTCGTTTGAGCATAAGTTATGAACCGGGCATGTGATAAGTGTACGAATCGTTATCATGGGACTCGAGGAAGCTAGGTATGTATGTCGGGTAGGAATCTTTAACAAGGATGGTTTACTCTTGGGACCGGCCGGCTCGAGATGTGAATTATCTTAGACGAGATTCTTGCGCCCGGATACGAAAGATATGAGGGCCTAGGTTAGAAAGGATTTGGTGAACTAGAAAGGCGATTCTACGGAACTTCGTGTGGTTTGTTCGGGTGTGGTTAAGCGTGATCGACCTTGATTAAGATATAAATATTTGGACGAAGCCCTAGAAGGGGAAAAGCTTCTCGCGAGTTCTTTTGCACTTGTGACCTAGGCGTCTACAGTACTTTTGAAGGATCCTTTTGTTTCATGGAATGACTTCGTATGTACTTGACTGACTGTTCCGTATAATTGCTTAACCTGGTTATGTGATCTATGTATACGTGGTATGTGTTTAAATGCTCTTCGCGGTAATTGTTTGAGTTACTTATTCTTGTTTCATTGTTCCTGTCTGGTGCTACGGAAAGGAGGGTTAGGTGCCCTTTAACAGTATATTTATTTGGTGACTTAGATTGACTTAGATTGATGGAAGGCACTCGGAGTGGTCGAGGCCGTGGGCGCAGAAGTAGACAACCTACACCGGTTAGGGGTACGGGGGAAACCTCTACTGGACCCAATCTGGAACCGCAAGTAAACCCTAATGTGCAAATAGCTGCTGCTATGCAGCAAATGACAGACCTGCTGGCACAAGTAGTGCAGCAACAAGCCCAGAATCCAAACCTTAACCCTGGAAACCCCGGAAACCCTGGCCATCATATCGAGAGCGAAGATAGAGCCCTCGAACGTTTTCAAAAGTTCGCTCCGCCAAAGTTTGTTGGGGGACCCGACCCGGACGTTGCCGAGAGGTGGCTTGAAAAGATGGTTGACATATTTGCAGTCCTACACTACTCTGACGAACGGCAGGTGACTTTTGCCGTGTTCCAGCTTGAGGGGGCAGCCCGTTCCTGGTGGAACGTAATTCGGCAAAAGTGGGAACGAGAACAGACACCTAGGACTTGGGTGAACTTCATCAGAGAGTTCAATGCGAAGTTTTTCCCTCCTCTAGTTCAGGAGAGGAAGGAAGACGAGTTCATTCGACTCCGCCAAGGAGCTCAGACGGTGGCGGAATATGAGAGTCAATTCACTCGCCTATCCAAATTTGCGCCCGAACTCATCATGACCGAGCAACGAAGAATACGGCGATTTGTCCAGGGCCTGAACGTAGAGATCCAGAAGGACCTCGCGGCAGCCCAAATTAATGCCTTCAGCGAAGCAGTGGAGAAGGCACAACGAGTAGAGAATGCTAGGCTCCAGGTGAAAAACTTCCAGGCGAAAAAGAGGGGATTTCCTGGAAGTAGTTCGGGGCAGGGGGATGAAAGTACCCCTCCCAAGTTTGGGCGGGGAACGGGAGGAGTAAGGATGCCGGGAGTGTCACAAGAGAGCCCGTCAAGAGGAGGCTCGGCTTCTACAGCACGCGGACCCTGCGGGTATTGCGGAAAATTAAACCACTCGGAGGACAATTGCTGGAAGAAAGGAGGAAAATGCTTGCTCTGTGGGAGTGCCGAACATCAAATTGCTAACTGTCCAGCTCGCCTGCGCGAGCGGCAAGGGACTCTGCCATCAACTACTACCAACCCTGCCCAGCCGAAGGGGGACAAGGATGGATCGAAAGTGTCCTCTCGGGTGTACTCCTTAGAACAACGTCAAGTCTTTGATCCATTAGAGGACGTGGAAGGTAATAATTTACTGAACCTGGCCAGTGAAGGGGTACAGATCTGTTAGCTAAGTATAATGCTCAATTTAATCCCGGTGTAGTCAATGATCAATTTAATCCCGGTGTAGTCAATGATAAGGAATTTCGAGGACGAAATTCTTTTAAGGGGGAGAGAGTGTGAGAACCCATAAAAACCCTAATCTTTTCCGAGGGTTTTATTTCCTTTAATGGCATGTTTTCTGCGTTTTCTGGCTTAGGAAATTTTCCTGATGAATTTTGATGAGTAATTATAGTTTTAAGATGATTTTTCTAGTATTGGAGAGTTTTTAGAAAATTAAGAGTAAATAGTGGACGTGGGACCCACTAGTGCGAATAGTTCGGAAAAATTCGGCCAAGAAGGTTAAGTTTCGGATACTGTGTAAAATTTATCGGGTGTCAAGAGATAAGTAGAATGTGTGAAGTGATTGATGTGAGAGGGAATAAGAAAGATAAGAATGCATTTAATGAGGTGACAAGTGTCATCTTCTCATTAGTTGGACTTTAAGAAACACTATTCACTTTCTTGACTTTTTTTGACCAAAGGATTAAATATCAAAAATTGCACAAAACTCACCATTTTTCTCTCCTTGTGGCCGGTTCTCCTTGAGCAAAGAAGGAAGGAAATTCTTCAACTTTCAAGCTTCCATATGCTTCAATCTTCTACAAACAAAAGCCTAGATTAGATTCTACTCCATAAAAACCTTTCTTCTAGTGATAGTAAGTGTATTAGTGAAGTTTGTTTGAAGCTCTAAGGTGGCCAACATCTCTCTCTCTCTTGCTACTTGGTAAGTGATGCTTGAACCCCCCTACTACACCTAATGATGGTTATATTATGCTTAGAAGTGGCTTGAGTGTTGGAAAATGTGATTTATTTCTTGATTTGAAGAGTTTTGGTGAAGTTTTCCATTTTATGATGAATTTTCTGGTTTCATATGATTTTGATGTTTTGGACTAGTATGATGGTTGGTAATAAGGGGCTTTGGCTCTAGTAGGTGTGCATTGTGGTTAAATGCAACCAATTTTGGATTTGGAGTGAAATGTGCAAAGTTAGGGTTCATGAACCCCTATTCTGTCCGAAATTTGAGGTCATAGATAGAGGCCGAATTGGACTTTGCTCAAAACATAAAAGTTGTAGGTATTGATGAGTTTAGTGTGCCTGAAAATTTTCAGGGCAATTGGACTCGTGTAGAGTGAGTTATGCCGTTTTTACTGTTGCTGTTTTTGGTGCACAGAATGTCCGAACTGCGATAGTAATTGCCTGTTTTGACTGGAATTGGTTTAGATTTTGAAGTTGGTGTCTTCTGAGGAAATGTGGCTGGATGTCTTAGCTAACTTATGCCTTTGGAATTTCGGCATTTGGACCTGTGTAGGCTGAGATTGACGTATTACAGTTTTGTGTGTTTTGCAAACCTGTTTTGGTAATTCTGGTTTGGTATTTGGCACTTTTGACCTAGTTGTGCTAGGATTTGGACTGAGAAGCCTTCTACATTGTTGTATCTCTGTTTCTTGGCTTCGAAATGGTGGGTCTTACACCCCCATCCGACATTTGTAGTGAGAGTTGTGCCATTACCGCATTATGAGGTCAAATCCGGTTTTCTTATCAAGGCTTAGGTTAAAGCCCTTTCTTAATTTCTGGTTTGCTTTCATGCTTGTATATGTTTATAAAACCCTATTGGGGTTGTGAATTGGTGTTGTTTATGGCTCGGTATGGTTTCTTGTTTTATGATATTGTGAGCCTATGGAACGGCTCTTGACATGAAATGCTTATGTGTGTGTTGTTGGGTTGTGATTGAAGAAAAATAATGAAGCCTTATGGCTGGAAAATTTGGTAAACACAAAGGGCATGCTGCCCGAATTTTTACTCGAGATTTAGAAAACTATATTCTCGACTTGAGTAAAGGTTAAGTATTTAACACTTGAATTTCCATGCATGAAACCCTATTGGGCGATAATTGGTTTGACTTTATGACTCGTTATCGAGTCTTATAGTATTTGTTTACATGTTCTAGGGCGTGACGATAGCTCACGACGTCTTGGTGATCGTGGTGCATGAAATACCACTTTCTTGCTTGGTGAGTATACTACTCACTTATTTGTTATAATGTGGCTTTGTGCTATGTGTATCGATGCCTTGAAGGCTTAATTGGTTATTGGAAATGATTGAGGTGAGGGTGTACTTGACCGCCCTCACCCCTTGTGATTCCATGCATGGCTAGTGCTTGCATTACTGAATTACTGCACTTGATATATGAAATACTGAATTCCCTTCATGGAAACTGATTTGGTATCATTTGGGCGAATGTCCAATGGCTTTACTGTATCACTGAGCTCAACCCCGTTTGGTAGTCAATTGGATCGAGCCGGCGAGGGCTTGGTCGTGAAAATTGTCATGCCACGGGGACTGTACTGTGGAATCTTGTGGTAATGAGACCTTTGGTTCCGGTATACTCGAGTATTACCAAAATGACTGAATGGAGTGCGGGCCCGGTTGGGGTATGATAGTTGGACGGTTGGATGTAAGTGATGTCTACGGATGGTTACTTTTCATTGACGGAGGGTCAATGAGGTTGGATCAAAATTGCAAGCGTGGAAATGGGCTCTTGAGAGCCGACCGTATCCTTTTCCGTTTTGTTTTACTGCTTATTTGTGCACTTTAAATGAAAGTTCATCCTTATGTGACTTTGGTTGCTTATGTAGTAGTATACCACTGGGCTTTAGCTCATTCCGTGTTATTTGTTTTCCTTACAGGGATATAATTACTTTTGAGAATGGATTGGATAGTCACTTGCCAAGTTGAGCTTATAAATGTCTTTTGTATAGCTCTTGAAATGAAGCCTTAATGTGTAACGGGTTCATTTCCTTTTGATAGGCAAACTGAATATGTACTTCCTTTATGAATGTCTGTGGCATGCCACTATGGTTGTAAATGTTGGATTTCAATGTGTATATGTTAAATTGATGTTTGGATTCTACTATCCAGGCCACTATTCAGTTTTCCATTTTTTTTTATTTTGCTATTTTGATACTTATGGCTTGTCCGAGCGCACTTTTGTTTTCCCGAAACGTATTCGAACGCGTGTAACTGTACCGTAGTCCTGGCGAGAGCTGGGCAGGCAGTCCGCTAACCCCTTTGGTTCGCCTTAGGGGAAGGTGGGGCTGTCACAGGTGGTATCAGAGCCACTTCGCGTGGTCTCTGCGCGGAGTGAGACTGGGCCAAGTGGTGTTGTGGTCCTAATTTCATGAATATGTCTAAGTGCTCGTTTGAGCATAAGTTATGAACCGGGCATGTGATAAGTGTACGAATCGTTATCATGGGACTCGAGGAAGCTAGGTATGTATGTCGGGTAGGAATCTTTAACAAGGATGGTTTACTCTTGGGACCGGCCGGCTCGAGATGTGAATTATCTTAGACGAGATTCTTGCGCCCGGATACGAAAGATATGAGGGCCTAGGTTAGAAAGGATTTGGTGAACTAGAAAGGCAATTCTACGAAACTTCGTGTGGTTTGTTCGGGTGTGGTTAAGCGTGATCGACCTTGATTAAGATATAAATATTTGGACGAAGCCCTAGAAGGGGAAAAGCTTCTCGCGAGTTCTTTTGCACTTGTGACCTAGGCGTCTACAGTACTTTTGAAGGATCCTTTTGTTTCATGGAATGACTTCGTATGTACTTGACTGACTGTTCCGTATAATTGCTTAACCTGGTTATGTGATCTATGTATACGTGGTATGTGTTTAAATGCTCTTCGCGGTAATTGTTTGAGTTACTTATTCTTGTTTCATTGTTCCTGTCTGGTGCTAC
Source organism: Coffea eugenioides (assembly GCF_003713205.1). NCBI lineage: Eukaryota > Viridiplantae > Streptophyta > Magnoliopsida > Gentianales > Rubiaceae > Coffea > Coffea eugenioides. Next base: position 8,494 of record NW_020862666.1, on the reverse strand, counting down.
GGAAAGGAGGGTTAGGTGCCCTTTAACAGTATATTTATTTGGTGACTTAGATTGACTTAGATTGATGGAAGGCACTCGGAGTGGTCGAGGCCGTGGGCGCAGAAGTAGACAACCTACACCGGTTAGGGGTACGGGGGAAACCTCTACTGGACCCAATCTGGAACCGCAAGTAAACCCTAATGTGCAAATAGCTGCTGCTATGCAGCAAATGACAGACCTGCTGGCACAAGTAGTGCAGCAACAAGCCCAGAATCCAAACCTTAACCCTGGAAACCCCGGAAACCCTGGCCATCATATCGAGAGCGAAGATAGAGCCCTCGAACGTTTTCAAAAGTTCGCTCCGCCAAAGTTTGTTGGGGGACCCGACCCGGACGTTGCCGAGAGGTGGCTTGAAAAGATGGTTGACATATTTGCAGTCCTACACTACTCTGACGAACGGCAGGTGACTTTTGCCGTGTTCCAGCTTGAGGGGGCAGCCCGTTCCTGGTGGAACGTAATTCGGCAAAAGTGGGAACGAGAACAGACACCTAGGACTTGGGTGAACTTCATCAGAGAGTTCAATGCGAAGTTTTTCCCTCCTCTAGTTCAGGAGAGGAAGGAAGACGAGTTCATTCGACTCCGCCAAGGAGCTCAGACGGTGGCGGAATATGAGAGTCAATTCACTCGCCTATCCAAATTTGCGCCCGAACTCATCATGACCGAGCAACGAAGAATACGGCGATTTGTCCAGGGCCTGAACGTAGAGATCCAGAAGGACCTCGCGGCAGCCCAAATTAATGCCTTCAGCGAAGCAGTGGAGAAGGCACAACGAGTAGAGAATGCTAGGCTCCAGGTGAAAAACTTCCAGGCGAAAAAGAGGGGATTTCCTGGAAGTAGTTCGGGGCAGGGGGATGAAAGTACCCCTCCCAAGTTTGGGCGGGGAACGGGAGGAGTAAGGATGCCGGGAGTGTCACAAGAGAGCCCGTCAAGAGGAGGCTCGGCTTCTACAGCACGCGGACCCTGCGGGTATTGCGGAAAATTAAACCACTCGGAGGACAATTGCTGGAAGAAAGGAGGAAAATGCTTGCTCTGTGGGAGTGCCGAACATCAAATTGCTAACTGTCCAGCTCGCCTGCGCGAGCGGCAAGGGACTCTGCCATCAACTACTACCAACCCTGCCCAGCCGAAGGGGGACAAGGATGGATCGAAAGTGTCCTCTCGGGTGTACTCCTTAGAACAACGTCAAGTCTTTGATCCATTAGAGGACGTGGAAGGTAATAATTTACTGAACCTGGCCAGTGAAGGGGTACAGATCTGTTAGCTAAGTATAATGCTCAATTTAATCCCGGTGTAGTCAATGATAAGGAATTTCGAGGACGAAATTCTTTTAAGGGGGAGAGAGTGTGAGAACCCATAAAAACCCTAATCTTTTCCGAGGGTTTTATTTCCTTTAATGGCATGTTTTCTGCGTTTTCTGGCTTAGGAAATTTTCCTGATGAATTTTGATGAGTAATTATAGTTTTAAGATGATTTTTCTAGTATTGGAGAGTTTTTAGAAAATTAAGAGTAAATAGTGACGTGGACCCACTAGTTGCGAATTAGTTCCGGAAAAATCTCGGCCAAGAAGGTTAAGTTTTCGGATACTGTGTAAAAATTTATTCGGGTGTTCAAAGATAAGTAGAATGTGTGAGTTTGATTGATGTGAGGGGAAGAAGAAAGATAGAATTACATTTAATAGGTGACAGGTGTCGATCTTTTCATTAGTTGGACTTTAGAAACACTATTCCTTTCTTTGACTTTTTTCTGACCAAAGGAGTAAATTATCAAAATAAAACTTTTGGCCCCCCCCACAAAACTCACCCATTTTTTCTGCTCTGGTGGCCGGTTCTCCTTGAGCAAAGAAGGAAGGAAATTCTTCAACTTTCAAGCTTCCATATGCTTCAATCTTCTACAAACAAAAGCCTAGATTAGATTCTACTCCATAAAAACCTTTCTTCTAGTGATAGTAAGTGTATTAGTGAAGTTTGTTTGAAGCTCTAAGGTGGCCAACATCTCTCTCTCTCTTGCTACTTGGTAAGTGATGCTTGAACCCCCCTACTACACCTAATGATGGTTATATTATGCTTAGAAGTGGCTTGAGTGTTGGAAAATGTGATTTATTTCTTGATTTGAAGAGTTTTGGTGAAGTTTTCCATTTTATGATGAATTTTCTGGTTTCATATGATTTTGATGTTTTGGAATAGTATGATGGTTGGTAATAAGGGGCTTTGGCTCTAGTAGGTGTGCATTGTGGTTAAATGCAACCAATTTTGGATTTGGAGTGAAATGTGCAAAGTTAGGGTTCATGAACCCCTATTCTGTCCGAAATTTGAGGTCATAGATAGAGGCCGAATTGGACTTTGCTCAAAACATAAAAGTTGTAGGTATTGATGATTTTAGTGTGCCTGAAAAATTTCAGGGAAATTGGACTCGTGTAGAGTGAGTTATGCCGTTTTTACTGTTGCTGTTTTTGGTGCACAGAATGTCCGAACTGCGATAGTAATTGCCTGTTTTGACTGGAATTGGTTTGGATTTTGAAGTTGGTGTCTTCTGAGGAAATGTGGCTGGATGTCTTAGCTAACTTATGCCTTTGGAATTTCGGCATTTGGACCTGTGTAGGCTGAGATTGACGTATTCAAGTTTGTGTGTTTTGCAACCGGTTTGGTAATCTCTAGGTTTGGTATTGCACTTTTGACCTTAGTTGTGCTAGGTTTGGACTGAGAGGCCTTCTTACATTGAGTAGCTCTGTTTTTCTTGGCTTCGAAATGGTGGGTCTTACCACCCCATCCGACATTGTGTAGTGAGAGTTGTGCCATTTACCGCATCTATGAGGTCCAATCCGGGTTTCTTATCAGGCTTAGGTTAAAGCCTTGTTAATTTCTGTGCTTTGCTTTACATGCTTGTTAATTATGTTTTATAAAACCCTATTGGGGTTGTGAGTATTGGTGCTTGTTTTATGGTCGGTATGGTTTATTGATATTTATTGATATTGTGAAGCCTATGGAAACGCAGCTGACATGAAATGCTTATATGTGTGTTGTTGGGTGTGTGATGAAGAAAAATAATGAAGCCTTATGGCTGGAAAATTTGGTAAACACAAAGGGCATGCTGCCTGAATTTTTACTCGAGATTTAGAAAACTATATTCTCGACTTGAGTAAAGGTTAAGTATTTAACACTTGAATTTCCATGCATGAAACCCTATTGGGCGATAATTGGTTTGACTTTATGACTCGTTATCGAGTCTTACAGTATTTGTTTACATGTTCTAGGGCGTGACGATAGCTCACGACGTCTTGGTGATCGTGGTGCATGAAATACCACTTTCTTGCTTGGTGAGTATACTACTCACTTATTTGTTATAATGTGGCTTTGTGCTATGTGTATCGATGCCTTGAAGGCTTAATTGGTTATTGTGAGAACCCGTTTTGCCCTAATATTTTCCTAGGGTTTATTTTCCCCTTAATTTCATGTTTTCTGCATTTTCTGGCCTAGGAATATTTTCTTGGTGGATTTCATGAGCAGTTATAGTTTTTTAGATGATTTTTCTAGTATTGGAGAGTTTTTAGAAAATTAAGACTAGATATTGGACGTGGGACCCACTAGTGCGAAAAGAAAATTCGGCCAATACGGTTAAGTTTCGGATACTGTGGAAAATTTATCGGGTGTTAAGAGATAAGTAGTATGTGTGAAGTGATTGATGTGAGAGAGAAAAGAATGATAAGAATGCATTTAATGAGGTGACAAGTGTCACATAAGTATTGGTTTGACCTTAAGAAATACTATTCACATTTTTGACCTTTGACCCAACTTGGTTATATATCTTCAAAAATCACAAAAATGCACCATTTTTCACTCTTGATGGCCGAACCTCTCAAGCTCAAAGAAGGAAGGAAATTCTTCAACTTTTAGCTTCCATTTCACTCAATCTTCCACAACTAAGATTCTACTCCATAAAATTCTTCCTTCTAGTGATAGTAAGTTGTTTGGTGAACTTTGTTTGAAGGACTAAGGTGCACAACATCTTCCTCTCTCTTGGTTCTTGGTAAGTGAAGCTTGAAACACCCTACTACACCTAATGATGCTTATGTTGTGCTTATTAGTGATAAGAGTGCTGAAATTTCTGGTTTTTATCTTGATTTGAAGAGTTTTGGTGAAGTTTTTATTTTATTGGGAATTTTTCTGGTTTAATATGAATGGGATGTTGTGGCCTTGTATGATGAATGGTAATGGCTGATAATGACTCTATGAGGTGTATTGGACAGGAAAATGTAATCAATTTTGGATTTGGATGGAAAATGGAAAGTTAGGGTTCATATTATTCCCAATTCTGTCCGAAATTTTAGGTCATAGCTAGAGACCGAATTGGACTTTACTCAAAACATGAAAGTTGTAGGTATTGGTGAGTATGAAGTGCCTACAAAATTTCAGGGCATTTGGAGTGGTATAGAGAGAGTTATGCCGTTTTTACTGTTGCTGTTTTTGGTGAACAGAATGTGCGGAACTGCGATAGTAATTGCCTGTTTTGACTGGATTTGGTTTGGATTTTTAAGTTGGTGTCTTCTGATGAAATGTAGCTGGATATCTTAGCTAACTTATGCCTTTGGAATTTCGGCATTTGGACCTGTGTAGGCTGAGATTGACGTATTACAGTTTTGTGTGATTTGGGAACCTGCAATTTCGGTTCTGGTTTGGTATTTGGCACTTTTGACCTAGTTGTGCTAGGATTTGGACTGAGAGGCCTTCTACATTGTTGTAGCCCTGTTTCATAGCTTCGAAATGGTGGGTCTTACACCCCCAACCGATAATTGTAGTGAGAGTTGTGCCATTACCGCATTATGACGTCAAAACCGGTTTTCTTATCAAGGCCAACATTAAAGCCTTTCTTAATTTCTGGTTTGCTTTCATGCTAGTATATGTTTATAAAACCCTATTGGGGTTGTGAATTGGTGTTGTTTATGGCTCGGTATGGTTTCTTGTTTTATGATATTGTGAGCTATGGAACGGCTCTTGACATGAAATGCTTATATGTGTGTTGTTGGGTTGTGATTGAAGAAAAATAATGAAGCCTTATGGCTGGAGAATTTGGTAAACACAAAGGGCATGCTGCCCGCATTTTTACTCGAAATTTAGAAAACTATATTCTCGACTTGAGTAAAGGTTACGTATTTAACACTTGAATTTCCATGCATGAAACCCTATTGGGTTATAATTGGCTTGGCTTTGTGACTCGTTATCGAGTCTTATGGTAATTGTTCACTTGTTCTAGGAGGAAACGGTGGTGCACGACGTTCGTTTAACGACGGTGCATGAAACATCATTTTCTCACTTGGTGAGTATACCACTCACTAAATTGTTACTATGTGGCTTTGTTAAATGTTATGTGATGCCTGAATGGCTTACTTGGATATTGAAATTGATCAAGGTGAGGGTGTACTTGACCGCCCTCACCTCTTTTGAGATTGTCACTGATTGGTTACCGTTTTATTGCATTACTGAACTTGATATATTGGTTAGTGAATTCCATTTCATGGAAACTGAATTGAGGTTGTTTGGACGATGTCCAACGGCCATACTGTATTACTGAGCTCAACCCCGTTTGGTAGTCAATTGGATCGAGCCGGCGAGGGCTTGGTCGTGAAGATTGAATTGCCACGGGGACTGTACTGGGGAACCTTGTGGTAATGAGACCCTTGGTTCCGGTAAACTCGAGTATTACCAAAATGACTGAATGGAGTGCGGGCCCGGTTGGGGTATGTTGGGTGGAAGGAATGGAAGTGAAGTGAGGTCTACGGTTTGGTACTTTTAACATTGACGGAGGGTCAATGAGTGTGGATCAAGAATGTAAGCGTGGAAATGGGCTCTTGAGAGCCGACCGTATCCTTTCACTGAATTGCTTTACTTCGAAATTGTATACTTGACTTGAATGGTTATGCTTATGTGATCTTAACTGCTATTGTGATAGTTGCTCACTGAGCTTTAGCTCACACCGTTCCATTTGTTTTCCTTACAGGAAAATGAACACTTTTGGAAAAGATTGTAATAGTTGAATGACAAGTTGAGCTCATGTACATGTATTTTGAATAGCTCCTTGAGGGTGAAACCCTAAGTGTTTTGTTTCCTCCAATGTTTGGTTTGTAATTGGTTATTGTACATGTATGGATTAGTTGGATATTTTGGTATGCCGATTTGGCTTGGAATGTTGGATTTCAATGTATATATGCTTGGTTGATGTTTGGCTGAACTTTGAATCGATTTGGATTTCAAACGGCAAAAGGAAAATTTTGAACGAAAAGTCACTGGACTGAATCCGGCCAGGAATCCGGCCAGAAACTGGCCGGATTGCCGGCCGGATTGCGGAGGGTTTTGGAGAACATTTTGGATTGCTCTCGGCCTAGTATCCGGCCGAGAATCCGGCCGGAAATCCGGCCAGATTCCGGCCGGATTCTGACGTGGCCTGCACTATTCATCTTCGGCAATTTTTTTCATTTTTTTATTTTGACTCTTTTGACTTGTTTACGTGCAATGGGATGTTCCGGAACGTTATAGATCGACGTAAACTGTACCGTAGTCCTGGCGAGAGCTGGGCAGGCAGTCCGCTAACCCCTTTGGTTCGCCTTAGGGGAAAGTGGGCTGTCACAGGTGGTATCAGAGCCACTTCGCGTGGTCTCTGCGTGGAGTGAGACTGGGCCAAGTGGTGGTGTGGTCCTAATTTCATGAATATGTCTAAGTGCTCGTTTGAGCATAAGTTATGAACCGGGCATGTGATAAGTGTACGAATCATTATCATGGGACTCGAGAAAGCTAGGTATGTATGTCGGGTAGGAATCTTTAATAAGGATGGTTTACTCTTGGGACCGGCCGGCTCGAGATGTGAATTATCTTAGACGAGATTCTCGCGCCCGGATACGAAAGATATGAAGGCCTAGGTTAGAAAGGATTAGGTGAACTAGAAAGGCGATTCTATGGAACTTCGTGTGGTTTGTTCGGGTGGTTAAGCGTGATCGACCTTGATTAAGATATAAATATTTGGACGAAACCCTAGAAGGGGAAAAGCGTTTCGTGAGTCCTTTTGTACTTGTGACCTAGGTGTCTATAGTACTTTTGGAAGACCCTATTGTTTCATGCAATGACTTCATATGTACTTGACTGACTGTTCCGTATGATTGCTTAACTTGGTTATGTGATCTATGTATACGTGGTATATGTTTAAATGCTCTTCGCGGTAATTGTTTGAGTTACTTATTCTTGTTTCCTTGTTCCTGTCTGGTGCTACGGAAAGGAGGGTTAGGTGCCCTTTAACAGTATATCTATTTGGTGACTTAGATTGACTTAGATTGATGGAAGGCACTCGGAGTGGTCGAGGCCGTGGACGCAGAACTAGACAACCTACACCGGTTAGGGGTGCGGGGGAAACCTCGACTGGACCTGATCCTGAACCCCAAGCCGACCCTAATGCCCAGATAGCTGCTGCTATGCAGCAAATGACAAACCTGCTTGCACAAGTAGTGCAGCAACAAGCTCAGAACCCAAACCCTAACCCTGGAAACCCCGGAAACCCTGGCCATCATATTGAGAGCGAAGATAGAGCTCTAGAACGTTTTCAAAAGTTTTCCCCTCCAAAGTTTATTGGGGGACCCGACCCTGATGTGGCTGAGAAATGGCTGGAGAAAATGGTTGATATATTCGCGGCCCTACACTACCCGGACGAACGGCAGGTCACTTTTGCCGTGTTTCAACTTGAAGGGGCTGCCCGTTCCTGGAGGAACGTCATCAGACAGAAATGGGAACGGGAGCAGACGCCGAGGACTTGGGTGAACTTCATCCGAGAATTTAATGCAAAATTTTTCCCTCCTCTAGTCCAGGAGAGGAAGGAGGACGAGTTCATTAGGCTCCGCCAAGGGGCTCAAACTGTGGCGGAATATGAGAGTCAATTTACCCGTTTATCCAAGTTTGCGCCTGAGTTGATCTTGACCGAGCAACGAAGAATACGGCGATTTGTCCAGGGCCTGAACGTAGAAATCCAGAAGGATCTCGCGGCAGCCCAAATTAACGCCTTCAGTGAAGCAGTGGAAAAGGCACAACGGGTAGAGAATGCTAGGCTCCAGGTGAAAAACTTTCAGGCGAAAAAGAGAGGATTTCCTGGAAACAATTCGGGACTGGAGGATGAAAGTATCCCTCCCAAATTTGGGCGGGGAACGGGAGGAGTGAGGATGCCGGAAATGTCACCAGAGAGGCCGTCAAGAGGAGGCTCAGCTTCTGCAGCACGCGGACCCTGCGGGTATTGCGGAAAATTAAACCACTCGGAGGACAATTGCTGGAGGAAAGGAGGAAAATGCTTGTTCTGTGGGAATGCCGAACATCAAATTGCTAACTGTCCAGCTCGCCTGCGCGAGAGGCAAGGGACTCTGCCACCAACCACGACCCACCCTGACCAGTCGAAGGGGGACAAGGATGGATCGAACGTGTCTTCTCGG
>NW_020862665.1:219143-301060 GCF_003713205.1 Coffea eugenioides | reverse complement strand
AGATTGTATGGAATGGAATTGGATGTAACCAATGTTTTTGGTTGATTTGCAACAAGTAGAAGCTTGAATGGTGAAGAAAGTTTCTTCCTTCCTTGCTCAAGGTGGCCGGCCAACAAGAGAAGAAAAATGGTGATTTTTTGTGCATTTTTTTGATATATAATCCTTTGGTCAAAAAAGTCAAAATTGGGAATAGTAATTCTTAAAAAAACTTCCAATGAGGAGGTGACACTTGTCACCTCCATAAATGCATTCTTATCTTTCTTTCCTCTCTCACATCAATCACTTCACACATTCTACTTATCTATTAACACCCGATAAATTTTAAACAGTATCCGAAACTTAACCTTATTGGCCGAATTTTTCCGAACTTTTCGCACTAGTGGGTCCCACGTCCACTATTTACTCTTAATTTTATAAAAATTCTCCAATGCTAGAAAAATCATCTTAAAACTATAATTGCTCATAAAATCCACTAAGAAAATATTTCTAAACCAGAAAATGCAGAAAACATGCAATTAAAGGGAACTAAACCCTAAGAAAATAATTAGGGTTTTACGGGTTCTCACACTCTCCCCCCCTTAAAAGAATTTCGTCCTCGAAATTTCTTATTAACGGAATCTATCAAATCTAGAGTACCCAACGGACCATACCTTCTCCATCCTCAGACGAGTCAGGGACCTGATGCTGCTCTAGAGAATATACTCGAGCTGGTGCCTTCGATCCCGTCCCTTCTCCTTTCGTCTGTCCAGGGTTGTTCTTGGCGGGTTGCTGAGAATTGGGCTTGGTCGGTGGCAGAATCCCTCTCCGCTCGCGCAGGCGAGCTGGACAGTTAGCAATCCGATGTTCAGCGCTTCCACAGCGCAAGCATTTTCCTTCTTTCTTCCAGCAATTTGTTTCCGTATGACTTGGCCCTCCGCAATATCCACAGGGACCACGAGTAGCAGAGACCAGTCCTCCCTGAGGGACATCACGCGACACCCCTGGTTGCCGTACTTCCCCGTTTCCCTTGCGAACTTTAGAGATTGTACTATTATCTGCTTGTTCTGAGCTGCTTCCCGGAAAACCCCTTTTTCTTGCTTGGAAGTTTCTAACTTGTAACCCTGCAGTTTCAACGCGCTGGGCTTTTTCCACCGCATCACTAAAGGCATTAAGTTGGGCTACCGCCAGATCTTTTTGAATTTCCACGTTCAAGCCCTGGATAAAACGCCTTATTCGCCGTTGCTCGGTCATGATGAGTTCGGGCGCAAATTTGGATAGGCGGGTGAATTGACTCTCATATTCCGCCACAGTCTGAGCCCCTTGCCGGAGCCGGATAAACTCGTCCTCCTTCCTCTCCTGGACTAGAGGAGGGAAAAACTTTGCATTAAATTCTCGGATGAAGTTCACCCAAGTCCTAGGCATCTGCTCCCGCTCCCATTTCTGTCTAATTACGTTCCACCAGGAACGGGCAGCTCCCTCCAGTTGGAACACGGCAAAAGTGACCTGCCTTTCGTCAGGGTAGTGTAGGGCCGCGAATATATCAACCATTTTCTCAAGCCACTTCTCAGCAACGTCGGGGTCGGGTCCCCCAATAAACTTTGGCGGGGAAAACTTTTGAAAACGTTCGAGAGCTCTATCCTCGCTCTCGACGTGGTTACCAGGGTTCCCGGGGTTAGGGTTTGGGTTTTGGCCCTGTTGTTGTACTACTTGTGCTAGTAGGTTTGTCATTTGCTGCATAGCGGCAGCTATCTGCACATTGGGGTCTATTTGGGATTCAGGATTGGGTCCAGTAGAGGTTTCCCCCGTTTCCCTAACCGGCGTGGGTTGTCTAGTTCCGCGCCCACGTCCCCGACCACTTCGTGTTCCTTCCATAAGTTTCACTCGGTCTAGGCAAGAATGCTAAACCAAAATAAGCACGATACATGTAAGTAACACTCAAAACTTTTATGATAACACACATTTATACATTCCAAACAAGATCAACGCATATATACAAGTCGGTCAAAATTAGGCCGCACACATACATATAGCCAGTTAAGTCAAGTACAAACATAGACGATCCACCGAGGAATGGCCTTTCTAGTTCACCAAATCCTTTCTAACCTAGGCCCTCATATCTTTCGTATCCGGGCGCAAGAATCCCATCTAAGATAATTCACAACTCGAGCCGGCCGGTCCCAAGAGTAAACCATCCTTATTAAAGATTCCTACCCGACATACATACCTAGCTTCCTCGAGTCCTATGATAATGATTCGTACACTTATCACATGCTCGGTTCATAACTTACGCTCAAACGAGCACTTAGACATATTCATGAAATTAGGACCACAACACCACTTGGCCCAGTCTCACTCCGCGCAGAGACCACGCGAAGTGGCTCTGATACCAATTGTAACAGCCCCACTTTCCCCTAAGGCGAACCAAAGGGGTTAGCGGACTGCCTGCCCAGCTCTCGCCAGGACTACGGATCAGATTAGAGCTATCTATTGCGATCCGGAACTTACAAACGAGCGTAAACAGGTCAAAATGGTAAAATAACCCAAAATAAAAAAATGAAATCCGGAGTCGGTCATGAATAGTAACCGATCCGTCAAAACCCAACCGAAAGAGCACGCAAACATTCACATCTGAACTTTAGCGATTACAATCCAAAAGGACATACAAAAATTTTCAAAAGTTAATACATATACACGGTTTGCCAAATCAAAAGAGAAAACGCCCCAAAAGTACACTTAGGGTTTTAATACATGAGCTATACAAAAGATATGTTCAACTAGCTCAAGTCGGCAACCGATTATCACATCCAGTCCAAAAGTATTTATTTTTCCTGTAAGGAAAACAAAAGGAACAGAACGGGGTGAGCTTGCGCTCAATGAGGTACCAAACAGATAGCATTGAAATCATGGCATTTCATATTTAACAAATCAGACACACATGTCAGATGTAAAGCAAAGGAACCAATGATTCAAATCAGAAGGATACGGGTGGCTCTCAGGAGCCAAATTTCCAGCGCAATACTTGATCCAAACCGGTTGACTCTCCGTCAACGTATATAGAACCAACGCGTCCGTAGACCCCTCTTATCACCGAATTCCGTCCACCAAACACCCCTTTACCGGGCCCGCTCACCTCAAACGAACAAAATGGTAATACTCGAGTATACCCGGAATCAAGGGTCTCAATACCCAAAATCCCCGAACAGACTACTGTGGTTCGTTATCTAATCGTCCAGGCCCTTGCCGGCCCGACTCGAATAACTTAGCCACAGGACTGAGCCCATAGGTCATAGAAATCCGAACAGATGCAGACACAGATAACAGATTCAAATTTTGCATAGTAAATTGGCATATGAACAGACTAGAGAACGAGTGTGATAAAGTACACCCTCGTCTCGAACAAATAAACAGATTGCAGAGCAGAAATCAAGTTAAACAGCAATGGAGGGGAGTGGTACACTCACCGGCTCAACTTCAAAAGTTTTCACTTCAGATTGGCCTTAATCGCCAAGAAACCCTAAAATAATCAAAATAAATCAATTGAAGGTTTTACTTCCAGAATCGAGTAAACACAATGCACATGAGGCTCGACTACTAGTCGTATGCCTCGCCAAAATAATTACTAATGCAAGGGTGGAAAACATGATTTTCTTGGAAACAAAAAGGTAACATGAAGACTTAGGCGCAAACAACCCAAAAGCCTTTCATTCTACCAAAAGGCAAATCCAACTTAAAGGAACCAACGGCCTAGAAAATCGGGCAGCACTTCCCCTAAAATTCTTACTTTTCCAGCCATTAAGGCTTCATTATTTTTCTTCAATCACAACCCAACAACACACAGATAAGCATTTCATGTCAAGAGCCGTTCCATAGGCTCACAATATCATAAAACAAGAAACCATACCGAGCCATAAACAACACCAATTCACAACCCCAATAGGGTTTTATAAACATATACCAGCATGAAAGCAAACCAGAAATTAAGAAAGGGCTTTAACCTAAGCCTTGATAAGAAAACCGGATTTGACCTCATAATGCGGTAATGGCACAACTCTCACTACAAATGTCGGATGGGGGTGTAAGACCCACCGATTCGAAGCTATGAAACAGGGCTACAACAATGAAGAAGGGCACTCAATCCAGTTCCTAGCTTAACTAGGTCGAAAGTGCCAAATACTATACCAGAATTACCAAAACAGGTTTGCAAAACACAGAAAACTGTAATTACTATAACTCAGTCTATACAAGTCCAAATGCCGAAATTCCAAAGGCATATGATAGCTAAGACATCCAGTAACATTTCATCAGAAGACACCAACTTCAAAATCCAAACCAAATCCAGTCAAAATAGGCAATTACTATCGCAGTTCCGCACATTCTGTTCACCAAAAACAGCAACAGTAAAAACGGCATAACTCTCTCTATACTACTCCAAATTCCCTGAAATTTTGCAGGCACTTCTTACTCACCAATACCTACAACTTTCATGTTTTGAGCAAAGTCCAATTCGGCCTCTAGCTATGACCTAAAATTTCGGACAGAATAGGGGATTTAAGAACCCTAACTTTTCAATTTTCACACCAAATCCAAAATTGATTGCATTTAACCACAATTCACACTCACTAGAGTCATTTCCAACCATTACAATCCATCATACAAGCACCCAACATCAAGATCATATTAAACCAGAAAAATCATCAATAAAATGAAAAACTTCACCAAATCACTTCAAACCAAGATAAAACCAGAAATTCCAGCACTTCAAGCACTACTAAGCATAATTTAAGCTTCATAGGGTGTAAGAGGGTGTTCAAGCTTGACTTACCAAGAAACAAGAGAGAAGAGGTTGTTGAACACCTTAAACCTTCAACCAAGCTTCAATAAACAACTTACTAGCACTAGAAGGTAAGATTGTATGGAATGGAATTGGATGTAACCAATGTTTTTGGTTGATTTGCAACAAGTAGAAGCTTGAATGGTGAAGAAAGTTTCTTCCTTCCTTGCTCAAGGTGGCCGGCCAACAAGAGAAGAAAAATGGTGATTTTTTGTGCATTTTTTTGATATATAATCCTTTGGTCAAAAAAAGTCAAAATTGGGAATAGTAATTCTTAAAAAAACTTCCAATGAGGAGGTGACACTTGTCACCTCCATAAATGCATTCTTATCTTTCTTTCCTCTCTCACATCAATCACTTCACACATTCTACTTATCTATTAACACCCGATAAATTTTAAACAGTATCCGAAACTTAACCTTATTGGCCGAATTTTTCCGAACTTTTCGCACTAGTGGGTCCCACGTCCACTATTTACTCTTAATTTTCTAAAAATTCTCCAATGCTAGAAAAATCATCTTAAAACTATAATTGCTCATAAAATCCACTAAGAAAATATTTCTAAACCAGAAAATGCAGAAAACATGCAATTAAAGGGAACTAAACCCTAAGAAAATAATTAGGGTTTTACGGGTTCTCACACTGATACCAATTGTAACAGCCCCACTTTCCCCTAAGGCGAACCAAAGGGGTTAGCGGACTGCCTGCCCAGCTCTCGCCAGGACTACGGATCAGATTAGAGCTATCTATTGCGATCCGGAACTTACAAACGAGCGTAAACAGGTCAAAATGGTAAAATAACCCAAAATAAAATGAGATGAAATCCGGAGCCGGCCATGAATAGTAACCGACCCGTCAGAACCCAACCGAAATAGCTAACAAACATTTTCATATGATCTTTAGCATTTACAAATCAAAATGACATACAAAAGCTTTCAAAAGATAATACATATACACGGTTTGCCAAATCAAAAGAGAAACGCCCCAAAAGTACACTTAGGGTTTTAATACATGAGCTATACAAAACATATGTTCAACTAGCTCAAGTCGGCAACCGATTATCAAATCCAGTCCAAAAGTATTTATTTTTCCTGTAAGGAAAACAAAAGGAACAGAACGGGGTGAGCTTGCGCTCAATGAGGTACCAAACAGGTAGCATTAAAATCATGGCATTTCACATTTAACAAATCAGATACACATGTCAGATGTAAAGCAAAGGAACGAATGATTCAAATCAGAAGGATACGGGTGGCTCTCAGGAGCCAAATTTCCAGCGCAATACTTGATCCTAACCGGTTGACTCTCCGTCAACGTATATAGAACCAATGCGTCCGTAGACCCCTCTTATCACCGAATTCCGTCCACCAAACACCCCTTTACCGGGCCCGCTCACCTCAAACGAACAAAAATGGTAATACTCGAGTATACCCGGAATCAAGGGTCTCAATACCCAAAATCCCCGAACAAACTACCGTGGTTCGTTATCTAATCGTCCAGGCCCTTGCCGGCCCGACTCGAATAACTTAGCCACAGGATTGAGCTCATAGGTCATAGAAATCCGAACAGAAATCCGAACAGATGCAGACACAGATAACAGATTCAAATTTTTGCATAGTAAATTGGCATATGAGCAGACTAGAGAACGAGTGTGATAAAGTACACCCTCGTCTCGAACAAATAAACAGATTGCAGAGCAGAAATCAAGTTAAATAGCAATGGAGGGGAGTGGTACACTCACCGGCTTAACTTCAAAAGTTTTCACTTCAGATTGGCCTTAATCGCCAAGAAACCCTAAAATAATCAAAATAAATCAATTGAAGGTTTTACTTCCAGAATCGAGTAAACACAATGCACATGAGGCTCGACTACTAGTCGTATGCCTCGCCAAAATAATTACTAATGCAAGGGTGGAAAACATGATTTTCTTGGAAACAAAAAGGTAACATGAAGATACAGCTTAGTTACAAGCAGTTTAGTTCAGTTGTCTAATCAGCTAAAAGAGAACCAGTGTGATAAAGTATACACTCGACTCAACAGTTATAAACCATTCAGTCCATAAGAAGCAATTCACATAATTGCAACAAATCATGCACTTGACACTCACCAACCAAAATAGGGAGTAAGTGCTCAAACAACTTTTAGGCGTCCGCTTCGAGATCCTCTTGAAGGTCCCCTTGAGCGCCTGAGCAAATAATAATTGACTATCACACACTATTACTTACAAACCCCTTTGCTAACAAGGAAGATTGTACACTTGTACAATACTAAGAAAATATCTCATGAAAGAGAGCCTTAATAACTCGTAAATCGATACTCAAAAGTGGGGTTTAATAACACAAAAAAACTGTTTTCCTTCATGAAATCAAGTTTAAAACGGTCAATCAATCTCAAAGGATAGGGAAGAGTTTCCAAAAACTCATTTTCCATCGAGTTGGAAAATTTCAGTTTTGTGCGTCAAATTTAGAAAAATCAGAACTTGCATTCAGTAGATCCAAAATTGAAAAAATTTATACCATTAGAATCTTGGTTCAAAGTACTAAAAGTTTCCAGAAGACATCTTTCCAAGATTCTAAACGAAAGGCATTCAAATTTCAGTTCAAATTGGCTGATATATGCACATAAGAGAGTTTCAATCATGTTTTTTTTGGCAAACTTTGGAAATTTGGCAAAATTTACAGAAAGTGAACTAGCCTCTTAAATTCGTACAATTAGAGTTCTAAACAAAGTTTCAAACACAACAAACGGAACTAAATTTGGAGTTTTGAGTGCCAAAATATAGCAGCTCAAAGTTGGCCAAAATTGAAGACTGTTATGTCAATTTTCCAGATTTGAAGAACAACTTTCGCACATCATTTGTATATTGAAATGGTCTTAGAATAACACCAAACTTGGTACAATTAAAATTCCATATGAGGGCTATTCCTCTATCAAATTTCATGTAAAAAATCGTACGGGAAGGTAGTTAACAAAACTACCAAAGTTCAAGAAATTTCCAAAACAAATCTGTCTTCTTGCTTTCTTTCCCTTTTTCAAACACTTTGCACCATGAAATCAGTCCCATTTCGGTTCATTTGTGAAAACAAGGTCCAAGAAACATTTCATAAACAATTGATAGTTGGTTGACATCAAAATTTCGAAATAAAACATCTCACAAACCACTAAACCAGTTGTCCAGCAAAAAGAAGGGTTTTCCAGTTTTGTCGCAGTTTGGAAATTGAACCATATCTCACTCAATACAACATGGAATTGAGAATGGTTGGTTTCATTGGAAACTAGAATCATAACGTCACATTTCATCAAAATAAATCATTTTCAAAATCAATTCATAAGTGAGAGAAAATAGAGCCACATAATGCAGCTTCTAGTTTTCTCCCGGATAAGCCAACAGAACAGGGCAGCAACTTTGCCGACTCGCTACGTCTCATTCATTTCGAACTAGAAAGTGAATTTTATACCATTGGAAAGCTACAAATGTCTAGTTTCAAATACCACAAACGACACTCAATTTTGACGTCTTTACAACAAGATATGTTCGTTCAAAGAGACACTATTCAAGCTGCCAGAACACATTTCCAGATTTCTTTACATTTCAAAATTTCAAGTTTTGCTCAACCAATTCAAATGATTTTTGGTAGAAACTTTCTACACAGCATATGCAACATATATATATATATATATCAGTTTTACAGTCATTTGAGCATCAAAATTTTGAAGTAAAGGCATGGCAATAATAGGACAGATTTCGGCCAGCATTCCTACGCAATTTCCTTCGATCTTTCCTTCAATTTCTAACCTGAACACTCATCACCAACACACTAACACACATTAAAACATCATGGCAGTCCAATATAACCAAGGTGGGAGTTCATAGAGCCCACTTCAACCAATCCAATCCAAATAACAGCAACAACAATGAAGCTACAAGCTTCATAACCAAGAATGAAACTCTTTAGAACCAAAGAAATGAAAGATTGGATGAGTTGAGGTGTATACCTCTTGAACTCTTGAAGAACCAGAAATTTTGATCACAAAAGCTCCAAGAAAACCGCCAAGATTAAGCCTTTCACCGAGCTAGAGTTGCTCTCCAAGTGATATGTGAGTTGTGTGGAAAATTTGAGGTGAAATGGAAGCAAAAATGGTAGTGAAATGGAAAGAGCTCTTCTTCTTCTTCCTTGGAGTGTTTGGCCGGCTATGGAAGGTAAAGAGAGAGAGAGTGTGGCTGATGAATGAAGCTTTGTTTGGAAGCTTAAGGGTGTTGCGGTTACAATTTGTACAAAAGTCAACCATGAATAGTGTTCGCGCGCGCGCATTTCGTATCCGTTTTCTCTCGGATTTGTTTCACTTGTGTACTAAACCTCTAATGTAATTCCTTTGACACTATAATTATTCACCCTTAGCAGTTTAGAATAAATTTCATAAATCTCCATTGGGTCGATTTGATGCGAAAAACGCGAACTTTCGATTCGCGCGCGATAAAGCGAAACTTAAAAGAAATTCTTGTAACGATGATATAAGTAACAATACTAGGGTAAATAATCATAAAAATAACTATTTTAGAAATAAAAACATGAGTCCTCACACGAGTCTAGTATTAATTCCTCAAAACTCTAATTAATTTGTATCAGCGCGTCTTTCGGAAAACTATCGACGCGCGAGCAGCATAAGCTTAATTTTAACTCACTCACATCTAATCTCTCAATTAATTTTTCTTAGTCTACTATTGATCATTCTTAATTCTCCAAGATTATTGCACTCTCGAATCGAATTTTACCTCAAAAAATGTGTACTCGTTATTCCTTATTAAACGAGCCTCCGAAAAATAAATTTTACTAACGAAACGTTTTAAAAATATGAGTAGGGTATTGTTTCATGTAAATGGATGTAAAATGGCTGAATTAAATTATTCGGAGAAAACAGGTGAATAAATAATTAAATGAGCCAGTAAAATAAGATAAAATAAGAAACTTTTCGGGTCCTCACATCCTTCCCACCTTAAAAAGAATTTCGTCCTCGAAATTCACACTTAGGACAAGGTTATTCCCGTAATGGTTAAGTCTATCAGATCAATCACTAACTTACATTTTTCAACCCATACTTCGCAATTTCTATTCATCCAACTGGCAATCAAACCTTAATTTTCCCCCAATAGGTGTTTTAACTTCCAAGTTATAGGGCAACTTAATCAGCCTCATGTCTACCCCATATAGGTAATGTCTCCACTTCTTTAATACAAATATCGTAGCCGCTAAGTCCAAATCAGGAGTTGGATAATTTCTCTCGTGAGATTTTAACTTTGTAGAGGCATATGCAATCACCTTATCATGTAGTATTAATATACATTTTAAACCATCCTCTGAAGCATCTGTATAAATCACAAAACTACCTTCTCCGCTCGGTAAGGCTAACACAAGTACATCGGTTAAGCACTATTTCACTCTTGAAATTCTTCCTTTGATGTTGTATAAATTAGAAGGCTACGTCTTCCAGCCGAACTCACATTTATTTAACTTGACGAAAGTTGGCTCTATCTCGTGATTTGTAAAACTATCATCAAGTGTCTTTCATGACCTTCTCAAACCTTAGAGTATACCGATATATCATTAATAATTGCCACCACAGATTAATCCAAATACGGTTTAAAACTCCGATGCATTAGGTCCATAATTGCTGCTAGTGCATTAGTCAACCCAAAGGGCGTAACTAAAAATTCAAAGTGCCCATATTTTGAATTGAAAGTGGTCTTAGGCACATCAGTTTCTAGGATTTTCAACTGGTAATGGCTCTACTTTAAATCCAACTTGGATAGTACCACGGCTCCTTACAGTTGATCGAATTCTTATCCATGTAAGGCAAAAAGGGTAGTTGTTCTTAATGGTCACATTGTTCAGTCTCGATAGTCTATATATAGTCCCCAACTTCCATTACAAATATTATATCCGGTCCCTTAATCGTTAGACTCATTAAATCTATCAAATATTTCCTTTCACCAACTCAAATCTCACAATTTTAATATATCAAGTTGGCAATCAAGCATTGGGTCCTAGCTTTAACCCTAAGTTCTCGATTTTTGGTCCACCACCGATCCTTGGTCACCTCCAAGACCTCAAATTTGCCTACACTCTCAAGTACAATCTTGACTACGTCTACAACTGTTCATGTCTTATCACCAAACTAAAGGTGTGGGGTAAAGTTTAAATATACCTATAAGCCATGAAATGAATTAAAAGCAAGTAAATTGTCATATGTCATAAAAGATCATAATAGTTACATCAAATTGGAATAGGTTTATCAAATCATTTCAAAAGGAGAAGGGAAATGACAAGGTCATAACGGAACGTGCAAAGTTGCCAAAATACAAAACAACAAAAGGACTTTCCCTTATACGAAAGATTACCACCTCCAAAATGCCAGTCTAGACTAGGGTAAAACTACAAACTCTATCCCCCAAGTGGAGTCAAAACCATCCCCACTCGTAAAACTTCCACTACTTGGATCTCTTCTCATAGCCATTAGGATTAATCACCCCTTCTGCCCTCGACTGCTTTGCAGTGGATCTAGCAAACTGCCGAGTATTTCCTCTTTTCTTAGAAGCTCTAAGACAATTCGAAAACTTATGTTCGGTACTACCGCACCTCAGACATTTTCCTTGCTTTCTCCAGCACTCGGCCTTAGCGTGATTAATCTTGCCACAGTATCCACAAGTTACGTGAGGAGTCACAACTTGATCAGTTTGAGAATTTCCTTTGTATTTCTTTTCCAGTTCTACGTTCTTGCGTAGCAAATCAATTTTCTTTGCATATTCTTCTTTCTACCTTCCTTCCTAGTAGTCAGTCAATTTCTTTTGACATTCTACATCCTTCCAAAGAATATCCATTTCCTTACGCATCTCTACCAAATTTGTCATCTCACCGGTTGGCTTAAGTCAAACGCTAGCCTGCCAGACAAATCAAAGATCTAAATAAGTAACTATTCATAATGAAAATTCTGGTTATATTACTCTTCCATTCGTTTGCTTATGGTTACCTCGGAATATAAAGCTTAACTATTCTTTGCTTAATATGGATGAGCTGTTGAGTCTCCACGAGATTATTATCATCACTTATAAACATAACAAAATACGGAGATCTTATTCTTTAATATAAAAGTTCCACACCCTAATTCACTCTTCAATACTCATCTACAAATTTGCTCGAGAAAAAACCCAAACCTCTTACTTTCACTAGTGCCTCATTTCATCCTCTCAAACAAATCTACTATTTTGAGGTTAGACCCTCCGTGAAACTTAGATGGGCGAATTTCAAGAATCACTCAATCCTCACACCTCTCTTGATTCCTAGGTTGTTTGATTGGTTTAGGGCTTTAGTGCTCAGCTAACCGTGCTAAGATATCAATCACATGATTAATAGCAGGAGATACTCGGTTATCCCCTTCATTCCTAGGGTTTTGGTTTGGTCCAATAGTCGTTCCCTAATCATCCCCTTGAACTCGGGATTGCCTAAGCCCTCGCCCTCGGCCCCTCTTCACTTCTTTGGCCGTCCATAAATTTAACATTTATAAAGGCATGACATAAAATAAATACGCATAAATGAAGTTTAAAAATGACACTTCGATCATGCAGAACGAAATTAATGAGAGAGACACCGAAATAATTGTAAATGTGTACAACCCATAGCATAGATTTGAAATCATAGAGCGATAAAGTCAAGCACTTCATAAATAACCTTCAATTGCTTCAAAAGGTAGGAAGCATAGTGAAACAAAATACAAAATGCAATAGCCTTTGAACAAGCACCACCCCGATTATCCTTGACGAAAACTATTAAGGTAGACTAATTCACTAGCCTAGTGATTGGCGGAGCCAGAAGTCTCTGCTACTTCAGTAGGATCATTTCCGTTTCCAGCACTAGGAGTTTCAACCTCACGTCCCTCGTCGAGTATCCTGCCATTCACCACTTGTTCCACCAAGGTAACACCCAGCCATCGACTCATCCGTCTGGTCTCTAATTTCGTGTGCTACCCTAACAAGTTGGCTCTTAGCTTTTTGAAACTGCTCACAAGGAGCCTTAATCTTTTCCTCGCTCCTCAAGTACCTCCATCTCCACTTCAGGAATTCTAGTAGTCTGGGCATCCACAATTGCCCTCGGTCCTCGATTATCCTCTCGAACTACCCTAGTTTTCTCAGATAACCGCCTCTAGTCATCGATTATCGCTAACACCACGTTATTTGGGTAAAGGTAAGTCCTTTGGCAATCCCATGTAGTTCTAGTCCAGCGAGTTGGATTATATCTCCAATGAGCCCCCTTAGACCTTTCTCAATAACGGATCACCGGAAGGCGTCCCCGAGACGGCTCAATACCACCATTACCTTTCATAACTTACATTTAAAGTTAAAAGCTTAGATGGATCCAAGTATACTAAATAAACTAGACTTGATCATTTCGTACTATCCCACATATCTTCTCACAAGATTAGGACTCCTAATTGTCCACTAATTCCAACCTAGGCTATAATTTTCGTCCCTACAAGCAATCACTCAACTTTCAAACCAGTCCCACAGTCCGGCATCCTAAACTTTTAGCCTAAGATGCACTATAGAGATTTGAAACCTAAGCTCTGATACAAACTGTGATGCCCTCACTTCTCCCTATGGCGAACCAAAGGGTATTGGCGGGACGCCTGCCCAGCTCTCGCCAAGACTCAGTACAATTCCAGTTCAAACTTAAAGGATAACAACTAATGATAAAAGTCGAAATAAAAACAGGAAGTCATTTCCATACATGAATATTCAATCTTACATCACAAGTTTCAAAGTACATTCACTTTCCCAAAATATACAACTTCCAATAGATGTCTAGTCCAATACATTTAAAACCCTACTTAAAAGTGCCTCAAGTCGGCTTCTCCATAACTTTCTCCATCTTGACCCCTGTTAAGGAAAATAAATCTAATGGGATAAGCTAACGCTCAGTGAGGCCAAGAAAACATGCAAAACACATAGTTCAGGCAGCAATAACATTTAAGCAACAAATAAAGCTGTAACATTCAAGCAATTCACAATTTTCAATTAAACACATTCAATGAGGATACAGGAATTCTCAGGAGCTAGGTTCCACTTGCTTCACCAATCCTCAATTGAATACCTTTCGGCAATGACACTCCGTCAACTGGGTCGGCATTTAAGTCCGTAGAACTCCACTTACTTCACAGTTCCGTCCACCATACACCACACCGGGCCCGAACTTCTATAAAAGGTACTACTACTCGAGTAGGCCAAGCAAGATCTCTCAATAGATCAAGCTTACAGTTATCTCATGGTTCACCAAGCTTCTCGACCAAGCCCTTGCTGGCTCGAGTCACAAGGTCGGCCAATTGAGATTTGGGCGTCCCCCAGTTTAGTTATAAGTCGTGGAGATTCACTCCAATGACATGCAGACAGTTCAGTTATAAGTCGAGGAGGTTCACTCCAACGACATGCAAACAGTTCAGATACAATTTAGTTACAAGTAGTTCAGTTCAGTTGTTTAATCAGTTAAAAGAGAACAAGTGTGATAAAGTACACACTCAACTCAACAGTTATAAACCATTCAGTCCATAAGAAGCAATTCACATAATTGCAACAAATCATGCACTTGACACTCACCAATCAAAATAGGGAGTAAGTGCTCAAACAACTTTTAGGCGTCCGCTTCGAGATCCTCTTGAAGGTCTCCTTGAGCGCTTGAACAAATAATAATTGACTATCACTGTGAGAACCCTCACTTTAAAATATAATTTTCCTAAACTACATGCCTTGTCCTAAGATTTAAACCACTAATTATATGCCCTAGCGTTGTATTTTACATGTGATACAACAATTCCCTTGTATTGACCCTCACTGTAAAACATAATTTTTTTCTTATCTACATTCCTTATTCTAAGACTTAGACCACTTATAATATGCCCTTGCATCATATTTTCCATGTGTTATAACATTTCCCATGTATTACATTTCATTTCCTTTTATTTGAATTAAAACAATTTCTTGAGTTGGTCTTAAATATTTCACCACTTACATTTTGCCAAGTGGCTTTTATTTGTAGTAGGGACTTTATGTGAGAGATTAGAGGTGTTAAATAGGTATTGGTACAATTGGAAAGGTTAGTATATCATTAGTCAAAGATTAATAAAGGATTGGACCAAGATAGAGCCAAGTGGCAAAACCCTAGCCATGGATTTTTGTTAGACCATAAGTTAGAAGATTATTTAAGCTAGCTTTAGCCATTTTTTTCTCCCTCATAGCCGACTTTCTTGAAGCTTTAAGGAGAAGGGAGAAACTCCATTTTTACCTTGCTCTTAACCCTAGTAAATCTTGAGAGAAAAATCAAAGAGAAAGATTTTTAGTTAGGGTGAAACTTTCTTCCAACCCTAAGTGCTTGATTCAAGCTTGAAGCTTCACTTTGGTGGATTGATTTGGTGGTTCAAGCTCACTACAAGAGAGGTATATGTTCTTTAAATCTTGTTTTTATGGTGATATATCATGCACTTGAAGTGTTAATGGCAAAATACAAGTTGTTTGGTTGAGATTTGAGGTTGATCTCTTGAATTAAACAAGTAGTAGTTAAGCT
Source organism: Coffea eugenioides (assembly GCF_003713205.1). NCBI lineage: Eukaryota > Viridiplantae > Streptophyta > Magnoliopsida > Gentianales > Rubiaceae > Coffea > Coffea eugenioides. The sequence goes on along the minus strand of NW_020862665.1, from coordinate 285,646 downwards.
TCTTAGTATGCACACCAAGTGTTTGATGAAATGTTTGGATCTTGTTCATGTTTGTTTATGAGGTATTATTATGTTTTAAACCTCTTTTAAGTTAGATTTACCACTTGATATGTTATTTTAAGAGAAATCATGCAAGAATGAAGGTTGAACAAATATTGGAAGTTGTGGGCTGTTTGTTCTTTTCTTGGCTGGCCGATTCTTGAAGGAGGGATTTTCCCTCGATTTTGTTGTTCATTTATGCCCTAATCAAGTCTAATAAGCTAGGTTAACTATTGGTTAAGCCTATGAGTGAGTTGGAATGGAATTGAAGCAAGTAAAGTGGTGATTTTGAACCATTAGTAGACTGTTTTGGATTCTTGTCATTATGAGACTATTGTGGTTGCCTTAAATCATGTTTGTGTGTTGTATTGTGAATTCAATTGATCCTAGATGACTTGAATCCTTGTATATGATCACTTGAGGAATGATTTGGGTGAATTTGGATCAAAACTAATGAAGTTAGCCCTTAGAACTAGAGTAGTTTGGTATGCGGTCAATGCTGATCCAGGGTTGGAAAAACAGCCACCTTGTCTGAGTTACTGTTGTCTATAGGGCATGAACCACAGTGTGATTTTGGTACCGTTGAAAAGCCCTTCGAGTCTAGTTTCCAACGCCACTGACGGCACCTAATTCCGACTTTTCTACAGTGAGTTATGACCATTTTTCTAAGACTGCCAGGGCAAGACTGTTCAACCCGAGAAGAAACTCTTAAGCTTGAATGAAACTTTTCTTTTGCCGAACTTTCATGCACTTATTAAACTTATTTCTCATGAACTTTTACCATGATTTGGACCTTATTTGTATGATGGATTAAGTAGCTTAGACTACTCACTTGGTCTCTTAATGAGCCTAACTTAGTAAGGCATGAACCTAATGGTTAACAATTTTCACTCGTTGCCCTAGGGGTGAGAAACGAAGGTGGTCGTAACTGCGAAACTTGACGTTTGACTACTGCTTTGCTTGACATGTGAGTGTTCCACTACTTGCTACCTGCTTATGTGAAATATCTGAATACTTGATTTACGACTGTTTGAGCCAAACCCTGATTTGATAAAAATGGAGGCGAGTGTGTACTTTATCGCACTCGTCCTCCCTCACTTTCCACTGAGGCTCTATATACTGCTATTATGAAATGTGAATTCTCTATATGTGACTGTACTTGAGTTGTTTGGGTGATATCCCATCAACTACTATTACTGTTTGGGTACCCAACCTCATAGGTGAGTCGGTTCTGTCGAGCCAGCAAGGGCTTGGTCGAGAAGGCCGATAAACCTTGAGAACTATTTACTGTACACTGAAATCGGTATACTCGAGTATTACCTAACTACTGTTTATGGAGTGCGGGCCCGGAAGGGGGTTGATTGGTGGACGGAGACAGGTGAAAGTGGTGTTCTACGGACTTGGTATTCTATGCATACAAGTGTTGACGGAGAGTCAACGGAGACATTTATGATCAAGCTCAAGGGGATTTTGGCTTTTGAAAGCCACCCGTATCCTTGAATTGAACTGTGATTAAATTGTTATTGTATCATACGGTATTTATTTGGTTATTTTATGCCTTAAATTTGGCTATGTGTTTACCTGCTTACTTGGAACCTCACTGAGTTTTAGCTCACCCCACTCTCTTTGTTTTCCTTAACAGATCGGGGATGGACTAACGGTCGAGAGCTTTCTTAGCTTTATTTTGCTTGAACTTGTAACCTTTTGTTAAGACGACTTTACTTTTGACTTTTGTAAGCTTGAATTCATAAGTTCGACTTATGTTATGTAATTGTAGTATGGAATGGTAAGTGTGACTTTTAGCTTGCCGTCCGAAGTTTGGAAAGTTGGCTTGACGGTTATGTGCCATTAGGGTTTGTACGATTTAATTTGAAGTTATTTCACCAGTTATTTTGAGTTGCTAGTTCTTTCATCGAATGAGCCCCGGCGAAAGCTGGGCAGGCAGTCCACTGATACCCTAGGGAGAGGTGGGGCTGTCACAATCACACACTATTACTTACAAACCCCTTTGGTAACAAGGAAGATTGTACACTTGTACAATACTAAGAAAATATCATGAAAGAGAGCCTTAATTACTCATAAATCGAGACTCAAAAGTGGGGTTTAATAACACAAAGAAAACCGATTTCCTTCATGAAATCAAGTTTAAAACGGTCAATCAATCTCAAAGGATAGGGAAGAGTTTCCAAAAACACATTTTCCATCGAGTTGGAAAATTTCAGTTTTGCACGTCAAATTTAGAAAAATCAGAACTTGCATTCTGTAGGTCCAAAATTGGAAAACTTTATACCGTTGGAATCTTGGTTCAAAGTAATAAAAGTTCCCAGAAGACATCTTTCCAAGATTCTAAATGGAAGGCATTCAAATTTCAGCTCAAAGTGGCTGATATAAGCACAAAAGATAGTTTCGATCATGTTTTTCGGCAAACTTTGGAAATTTAGAAAAATTCATAGAAAGTGAACTAGCCTCTAAAATTTGTAATACAATAAGAGTTCTAAACAAAGTTTCAAGCACAACAAGCAGAACTAAATTCAGAGTTTTGAGTGCCAAAATATAGCAGCTCAAAGTTGGCCAAAATTGAAGACTGTTCGGTCAATTTTCCAGATTTGAAGAAAAACTTTGGCACATCATTTGTATATTGAAATGGTCTTAGAATAACACCAAGCTTGGTAAATTAAACTCCCATATGAGGGCTATTCCTCTATCAAAGTTCATGTAAAAACTCGTACAGGAAGGCAGTTAACAAAACTACCAAAGTTCAAGAAATTTCCAAGACAAATCTGTCTTCTTGCTTTCTTTCCCTTTTTCAAACACTTTGCACCATGAAATCAGTCCCATTTTGGTTCATTTGTGAAACCAAGGTCCAAGAAACATTTCATAAACAATTGGTAGTTGGTTGACATCAAAATTTCAAAATAAAACATCTCACAAACCATCAAACCAGTTGTCCAGCAAAAAGAAGGGTTTTCTGGTTTTGTCGCAGTTTGGAAATTGAACCATATCTCACTCAATAAAACTTGGAATTGAGAATGGTTGGTGGCATTGGAAACTAGAATCATCAGACTACATTTCATCAGAACAAATCATTCTCAAAATCAATTCATAAGTGAGAGAAAATAGAGCCACAAAATGCAGCTTCTACCTTTCTCTCGGATAAGCCAACAGAACAGGGCAGCAACTTTGCCGACTCACTGCGTCTCACTCATTTCGAACTAGAAAGTGAATTTTATACTGTTGGAAAGCTACAAATGTGTAGTTTCAAATACCATAAACGGCACTCAATTTCGACGTCTGTACAATGAGATATGTTCGTTCAAAGAGACACTATTCAAGCTGCCAGAACACATTTCCAGATTTCTTTACATTTCGAAATTTCAAGTTTTGTTCAACCAATTCAAATGATTTTTGCTAGAAACTTTCTAAAAACCATATGCAACATAGATATATCAGTTTCATAGTCATTTGAGCACCAAAAGTTCGAGGTAAAGGCACGGCAATAACAGGACAGATTTCGGCCAGCATTCCTACGTAATTTCCTTCGATCCTTCCTTCAATTTCTAACCTTAACACTCATCACCAACACACTAACACACATTAAAACATCATGGCAGTCCTATATAACCAAGGTGGGAGTTCATAGAGCCCACTTCAACCAATTCAATCCAAATAACAACAACAAGAAGGAAGCTACAAGCTTCATAGCCAAGAATGAAACTCTTTAGAACCAAAGAAATGAAAGATTGGATGAGTTGAGGTGTATACCTCTTGAACTCTTGAAGAACCAGAAAATTTGATCACAAAAGCTCCTAGAAAACTGCCAAGATTAAGCCTTTCACCGAGCTAGAGTTTCTCTCCAAGTGATATGTGAGTTGTGTGGAAAATTTGAAGTGAAATGGAAGCAAAAATGGTAGTGAAATGGAAAGAGCTCTTCTTGGAGTGTTTGGCCGGCTATGGAAGGTAAAGAGAGAGAGTGTGGCTGATGAATGAAGCTTCGTTTGGAAGCTTAAGGGTGTTGTGGTTACAATTTGTACAAAAATCAACCATGAATAGTGTTCGTGCGCGCTTTTCGTATCCATTTTCTGTCGGGTTTGTTTCACTTGTGCACTAAACCTCTAATGTAATTCCTTTGACACTATAATTATTCACCCTTAGTAGTCTAGAATAAATTTCTTAAATTTCCATTTGTAATGATCCCACATCGGCTAGGGAGGAAGTCCTGGGGCTGCTTTAATAGCCTATAGTGGTCTCTCCCACCTGACCGAGGCCTTTTGGAGGGGTGCTGGGCTTCTTGACCTGCGGGCATGGGCTCTTCACTTGTTGTGGGTATAACCCCACCTCCAAGAACAAAACCCACGGCCCAATGGGGTGGTTAACTGTGGGACAATATTGGTCAGGGGCGTTACAGTGGTATCAGAGCCGACTCCCGACCCCGGTGTGCCAGCGAGGACGCTGGGTCTCCTAAGGGGGGTGGATTGTAATGATCCCACATCGGCTAGGGAGAAAGTCCTGGGGCTGCTTTAATAGCCTATAGTGGTCTCTCCCACCTGACCGAGGCCTTTTGGAGGGGTGCTGGGCTTCTTGACCTGCGGGCTTGGGCTCTTCACTTGTTGTGGGTATAACCCCACCTCCAAGAACAAAACCCACGGCCCAATGGGGTGGTTAACTGTGGGACAATATTGGTCAGGGGCGTCACACCATTGGGTCGATTTGACGCAAAAAACGCGAACTTCCGATTCGCACGCGATAAAGCAAAACTTAAAAGAAATTCTTGTAACGATAATATAAGTAACTAATACTAGGGTAAATAATCATAAAAATAACTATTTTAGAAATAAAAACATGAGTCCTCACACAAGTCTAGTATTAATTCCTCAAATCTCCAATTAATTTGTATCGGCGCGTCTTTCGGAAAACTATCAACGCGCGAGAGGCATAAGCTTAAGTTTAATTCAGTCACATCTAATCTCTCAATTAACTTTTCTTAGTCTACTATTGATCATTCTTAATTCTCCAAGATTATTGCACTCTCGAATCAAATTTTGCCTCGAAAAATGTTTACTCGTTCTTTCTTACTAAACGAGCCTTCGAAAAATAAATTTTGCTAACGAAATGTTTTAAAAATATGAGTAGGGTATTGTTCCATGTAAATGGATGTAAAATGGCTGAATTAAATTATTCGGAGAAAACGGGTGAATAAATAATTAAATAAGCCAGTAAAAGAAGATAAAATAAGAAAATTTTCGGGTCCAAACAAAGTGAGAGGAAAAGGAAGAAGAAATGTAGCTTTGGTTGTGATGTGAAATTGAAAAGAAAGCTTGCTTTTTTAAGGGTTAAAAGTCAACTAGGAATAGTGACCGAATAGTGTCATGCACTACTAGTTTCCTTCTTGTTTCCTACTCTCTAATACTAATCTTCCAAGGTAGTTTCCTTTACACCACTAATACTCATTCTTACTAGTCCGAGGTTAAATCTCCAAATCCCCAATTAATCGCACCTGTGCGACTTTTGAAAAATTTTGACGCATAAGCGATAAAAATATGACTTGTGTAAAATTCATGCTAAAATGATAAAATTAAATAACATGCCAATGCAAATAATTTTAAAATAGGTGAAATTAAAAATAAAAGTACGAGTCCTCACAGTGGGGGTGGGATATTTCTGTGTGACAACCCCACCTTTCCCTAAGGCGTACCCTAAGGGTTAACAGACCTCCTGCCTGACTCTCGCTAGGGTTCACTCACTCACATTAACTTCAGAGATAACATTTCTCATTAAACATCCAAACAGTCATTCTTAAGTACATCACCAACTAGTGTAAAACATAAATTTGTTCATTAAAAGATACAAAATGCAAGTCTTAACATCAATATAAAACATTGGACCTCTCAAAACATTCTAACTCTACTCGATCATTCTTCCAACTTCAACTCCTCTAAGGAAACCAAAACTAAGAGGTTGAGCTAGAGCTCAGTGAGGTTCAAAGGGGTCAAATATCAAATAACAATATAAAACATTCATTAAACATAGCAATTCAAGAAATCAGATTCAATAAAGGTAAACAATCACTTCAAAGGATACATATTCTTCTCACTCTGCCAATCTTTCCCCTTATAGCCTCTAAAACAATAAACAATCCCCGACATTCAACAAACAGTTCATTAGTCTCCAAACTTCAAGGTAAAACTTGAGTATACCATTCAATTCCTCAAGGTGGCCGACCAAATCAACCAAGTCCACTACTGGCTCGACTAGATCAGCTTGCCCAGGCTTAGGACCCAATTCAACTGATGTGATAAAGTAGACAATGGCCTACAATCAATCATGCACAATCCAATCAATAATCACTATGATATACATTTTAGTTCATTAAGGCAAGTAGCGGTAAAGTACGCTCTGACCTTTTATCTGTGAGGACCCGAAATTTTTTTTTATTTTATCTCATATTACTGGTTTATTTAAATATTTATTCACCCGGTTTCTCCGAATAATTTATTTCAATCATTTTAAAACCATTTACATGGAACTATGCCTTATTTATATTTTTAAAACGTCCCGTTAGTAAATTTAATTTTCGGAAGCTCGTTTAGTGAGAAATAGCGAATACACGTATTTTGAGGAATAGTTGATCTGAGAGTACAGTGATCTTGGAGATTTGAGAACTCATGCGTTAGTCTTAAAATAATTAATTTTATGATTAATTACTCTAGTATTAGTTACTTATTTTATCGTTACAAGAATTTCTTTTAAGTTTCACTTTATCGCGCGCGAATTGGAAATTCGAGTTTTTGCGTCAAATCGACCCAAGGGAGATTTAAGAAATTTATTCTAGACTACTAAGAGTGAATAATTATAATGTTAAAGGAAGTACATTAGAGGTTTAGTGTATAAGTGAAACAAACCCGAGAGAAAACGGACACGAAACGCGCGCGTACGTCACTATTCATATTTGACTTTTTCTCAAATCTTAACCACAAAACCTGTGATACCCCAACTTTTAAGATATTACGGTTTCTATATTTTATTTTTGTTTTAAGTCATTGTTTTGTTTTAAAGATTAGAAACCCTAGTTGTACTCAAAACCCTAGTTTTACTTGTGACTAATAGGTTTTCTTAAATCTCTCATATTTTAGTCGAAACCCTAATTTTAATCTATAGAATTGTAAAAATCCATTATATTTTTCTTAAAATTTCATTTTATTTGGAATTTATTACTTTACAATAGCTTTACTACTCATTTACCTCCTTAAGAATTGCAATTCATCCTAGAATCAAGGGTTTTTCATTTAGGTTCGTAGTTAGCGTAAATTCAAGTTTTTACGTATTTTGGTGATGTAATTAATCGGTATAGACTGTGTATAAATTTAATGATTAAAGAGTGCATTTTAGATGATATTAAGTGTGTGATTAGAAGTGATAATAATAAGTTGGTGAATTATAAGTTAAAACCCTAGTATACGCGAATTAAGGAAAAACAGTGTGAACTAAAGTGTACCGTTTGTTACCGATTGAACACACCACTTAACCACTACTTTCTTGACTTAATCTCATTATTATTAGTGCAAAATATCAGCCCCTAATCAGCTCTTGCTGGCCGAAAATTTTGACTACAAAAATCAAGGAAAAGAAGAAATTTTGGAAGTTAATCTTGTGGTAACAAGTGGAGGCAATCCAACTATCTTTGACTCAAACTAAGACCAAGCTTCTTAACCTTTCTTGGGCTTCATTCTTCTTCATTTTCCAGCTATGGTGGCTGAACCTTGAGGGGACAAAAAACAAGAGAAGAAAACATCATTTGATCTTGGGGTTTAGCTTAGTTTGAGTGAGAATCAAGAAACTAAACCGATTAATCCTTTCAAGAAACTCCTTCTTTACTTCAATTAATGGGCAATTTGTGGTTATAGTTGTTGAATTAGTAATTTTGTGAGAAAATTTCATGGGTTGTAGTGGATTTATGGATATTTCAGTTTTCTTGGTGAAATTTCTGCCATAATATGAAGATTGATGATTAGTTATGGTTTGATAGTTTTGATATATGAAATATCTAGTGTTTAGATGGTAGTTGACTTGGTTTAAAGAAAATTCTGGTTTATGGGTACAAATTCCAGCTTAGGGTTCCAATGGTAGTAATCTGCCCTGTCTGACCGAATCTGTTTGGCCATGTTAAAGGCTGAACTAGCCTTATCACAAAACATAAAAGTTGTAGGGAATTATGTTTTATATTTTCCTGCAAAATTTCAGCTCAATCAGAGCAACATAGCATGTGAAAAGACGGAAATACCCTGACTGCCATAGGATTAAAGTCAGTGAACAGTTTTGACAGTGCACCAATTTACTTACAGTTTTTCACCTTGATCTGTACTGAATTAGTATTTATCCAAGACATAAAAGTCGTAGTACTATATCTTAGCTTTCCAACGCCCCTGAGAACGCCTTAATCGGACTTCGGTAGCCTGAGTTATGGCCATTTGAATGTACTGCAGTTAACTAGCCTGTTAGTAAGAATCCGGTTCTGTAAATTGGGAATATGACTTAGATACACTACAAACTGGACTAAGTGGTCTTCATCAAAATTGTATCCCTCTGTCTTAGCTTCGAAACGGTATAAATTGTACCTAAATCCGATAACCGTAGCCTCAGTTGTGTCCGTTACGTAAAATAACGTCAAATCTGTCTTTTGTTTCTTGACTCAACCTTCATTTCCGCACATGTTCCTAGCTTGATTTTGTATTTGTATGAGTTGGAGCCTATGGAATGGCTATTGAAATGAGATGATTTTGTGTGTGACTTTGGGATTGATTGAGGAAAATAATGAAGCCATAAATGGCTGAAAAATAGGTAAATACAAAGGGCGTGCTGCCCAAATTTACACTCAAGGATTAGGTAACGATTTGAGAGCGAATACCACGTGAACCATCTAGGGTATTTACGTCTTCTTTTATCAAGGTATATAAATTAGTATTCGACCGAAACTTGTACCCTTGAAAAAAATGAAATTTTCGACTAATAGAAATACGTTTTCTTTGCCACTTCGACTCAAATAGCGATTTTAAAGTTTTACAAGTGAGCATAAGTTTTATAAATATTTTACTTATGTCTTTCGATTGAAATGTATTCTTTTCACTACCAAAATTATATTTATACTTTGTACTAGTACGTATTCAAATTTTGTTTGAATCACTTAAATCTTTGATGGTTGAAGCATAATGTGTTCTTTTGATTATATTAGGGTTCATCGGTGACTGACGGTATTATCCGATAGGATATTTTGGATATTATTTTGCGTAAATAGATGAGTGTTCCTTGTTTGTTATATTTTCATTGACTATGTGGCTTGTTCTTGATTATATGACTTGTTATGAACAAATGACAACATGTTAAATGTTTTCTGTGTGGACTCGTAATTTGTCTAAATTTTATATTATTTTCTCGTGTGCATTTTCCCTCAATATACTCAATTATTTTGATTTTTTCAGAGATTTTATAAGTGAGGAGAGTTTGTAAAACGTTTTCCTAGTTTAAGTTAGTTCGTGACAAGTTTGAAGTGCAGTGTAGACGTGGAACCCGCTAGTACGGTAAGTGCGATATATTTTTGACCACTAGTTGGAATTTTGTATTAAGTGATATTAATATTTCAAGGTGCTAGGAGATAATTAGAGGTTACTTAGATGTATTAACCATGGAGGGACAAAGGGATAGGTTTGAACTTAAAAGGGTGCTAGGTGTTGCAATGTGGTTGGATGTTGGACTTTGACCATTTTACTTTACCATTACCAAATATCAAAATTGACTCAAAAATCATCTTCATTTGCTCCTTCTTGGCCGTGAGTCTTGAGAGGAAAAGAAAGCAAAACCTTCAACTTATTTCTTCCAAATCTTGCTCAAATCTTGTGATCCAACCGCTAGAATTTCAAATTTCTCCATAAAAATCCTTTGCTAAGTAAGATTAGGGAAGGTGGTGGAGTGGTTTTGGAAGAGGAGGTGCTAAGTTGCTTCTTTTCTTGAGTTTACAAGGTGAGTTGCTAAGAACTTCTTCCTTTAGTCTTGATAATGTTAAATTAGTGGCTTTAGTGGTTGAACATGTTGATTTATGGTGTGTTTATGGTTGGAAGTGAAGTTTTGATGGATTTTTATTTATTATTGCTATTTTTCTGTTTTATATGATAATCATGGTTTAGTCATGGATTGAGGGCTTGTTATAGTGTAAAATGGAGATAGTATATGTTGGATATGATTGGTTGCGAAAAATTTCTGGTTGGTGCTGAAATTCCAGTTTAGGGATTGTAATTAACCCTGTTCTGCCTAGTACTGTTTGACCTAGATAGAGGCCGAATTGGCCTTAGTATAAAACATGAAAGTTGTACAGAATTATGTTTTATAGTTACCTGCAAAATGTCAGCTAAATCGGAGCACTGTAACATGTGGAATGACCAAAATACCCTTGACTGCCACAACCCCTGATTCGCTGACAGTTTTCTATTTTCATAGAGATTCTGATTTTTTACCATGAAAATGAATTATTTGGTTTTGAAGGTCTTCATAAGGAATGTAGGTCTCTATCTTAGCTTCGAAATTCCATAATATTCGTCTTAATCTGATAAGCGTAGCTTAAGTTGCGATCGAAACATCGAGAGACGTCAAACCTGCTGTTAGGCCTATTGTCTTTCAAATTGGTTTTCGGTTGCATTATTAAACTTGTGTTGTAATTGACTATATATGAAGGGTATTGTGACCCTAATTAGATGTTTTTAATAGCTTGTGAATTATATTTGAGGTTGTGGTTGATTTGGGTTGAATTTGGTGATGAATTGTAGGGTGAAAAGTAAGAAAAACAAGGGGAAATGCTGTTAAAATTTTCGCAGGAACCCCGGAGCAGTTCTGGGAAATCTGCAATATCTGGATGTCGAAATATCGAATTGAGTTCCGTTTGTTGTTTAAAAACTATAGGGCTACGAACCGTGAAAATTTTAGTCTCTGGTTTGGTCTGTGGGATTTATGGTGATTTTTCAAAGTTAACCGAAATCATATACCTGCTCTGCCTTTTTCTGGTTAAGACAGCAATTTGAGGCTCAAATTTGATTGGCTTGTGATCTGAATCTTCTAAATGTGTCTTCTGAGAAATTTTACCCCTTTGAGTCTATTTTCCAACGGTGTAAATTTTACCAATTTCGGACTTAAGAATCCTAAGATATGATTTTTCAATCAGGGGTGTGCAAAACTGGAAAAATTCTGTTTTCTTGGAATTATTCTCACTTTCAATTTCACCTTGAGATATGAGCTAGTACATCATTGTAAGTATGATTTTGAGAGGAGTGAGGGGTTTTGGGGTCATGTATGTCCTTAGGATCAATCGTTTTCTTTTATTCTTAAGCCATCTTTTATTTTTTCTTACTAGTATATAACTTGGAGAGGTACTTGACTAGTAATCGATCCTCATTTGTGCATCCTATTTACTCGGTTTTGGATGAGGAAATTTCAACTGTTTTACCTTTGTTATTCTTAGGGTTTCACGGTGATTAGGCCACTTTGGGTGGAAATTTTTGGAAGTACCTGTACTTGAACTGGTGAGTGTACCACTTCCGTAATTTGTTGCTTATCTGAGCTATCTGTGATTTCTGTATACTCTGTATGAAACGAGGGTGTACTTTATCTCTCTCGTTTCTCTCACCTGGTTACTTTGTTTCCTGCATACTGTATAAGTTTGTATTCGTTCTCTGTATCTATTATCTGTATCTGTTCTTTGCATAAGTCTGTGACCTCTGAGCTCAAATCATGTGGTTAGTTACTCGAGTCGAGCCGGCAAGGCTAGGTCGATTAGATAACGAACCACGGTAGTCTGTTTCTGGGAATCTTTGGGTATTGAGACTCTTGATTCCGGTATATTCGAGTATTACCACTTCTGTTTCTGTTGAGGTGTTCGGGCCCGGTAAGGGGTATGTTTGGTGGACGGAAGTTGGTGTAAAGTGGGGTCTACGGACATGGTTGTTCTTTATACGTTGACGGAGAGTCAACGAGTTGGGATCAAGTACTGCTGCCGGAAATCTGGCTCCTGAGAGCCACCTGTATCCTTTCTATTTTAGACCAATGTGTCTAACTGCTTTACTTTATACCTGGCATATATTTTTGATTAGTTAAGCGTGAATTGCCATGCTTTTAACTGCTTACATGTTTGGTACCTCATTGAGCGTACGCTCACCCCATTCTATTATCTTTGTTTTCCTTACAGGGTTCCATGTTTTGAAATCAAGGTTTTGAAGGAAGAGTTGAGCTAGTATAGTTTTTTTTTTTGTATAGCTCCTCTGTGGTTGCAACCTGATAGTATTATGATCCAATGTTACTTTTGATTTGTAAACCTTCAAATATGTTATAATATGTATACTAGGTGTTTCCTTCATGTCTTTTGTGGTGTGTGGGTGGGCTTGAATGACTGTACTTGAACGGTTCAATTTGCACGACTTGTTCTATTTAAGCTTGTATTATTTTGAGATTTGAATATATGTACGTAAACGTGCTAGGCTTGGAAAAATGTTATTTCGTTTATTATTGAGGTTGTACCTTGTGTTATGGGATGTATTTGATTCGAGGACTATGGTGAGCGAGTGAGTCCTGGCGAGAGTTGGACAGGCGGTCCGCTAAACCATTTGGTTCGCCTTAGGGGAAAGTGGGGCTGTCACATTTTCAATGATTGCTTAAAATGAGTTTTCTAGGCGAGTGTGTACTTTATCGCACTCGACCTAAATGAATGTGAAATCTTCAATGATTAAATAATTAAATGCTAGTTGCGCATGAATGTAAGCCATTTGGCTGAACTGGGCCCTTGCCCTTCGTTGCCGGTCGACTCGAATCAGAAGCGGACTCGGTCGGGCGATTTGGTAACCCTGGGTGAACGTTTGGTATACTCGAGTATTACCTTATTGTCGGGTGGAGCCTGGCCAACGTCCAGGAGGGGGTGAATGAAATGAACGAACGAATGTCAATGCAAACGAGGGTTTTACTTACAAAAATGCATTTTTAAATGATTGGAGGAATAAGGGGAATGACAGGAGAATGAATGAACGAATGAACGAATGAAAGGCTCCCTGTGAGCCCGTATCCTTTTAATGAATGTGTTTGTATTGTTTTCTATTGTAAATGTTTCGTGAATTATTGATTATTGATGGTTAATGCATTGAACCTATTGTTTGATTATGTGTTCGGAACCTCACTGAGCTTTTAGCTCATCCCTTTAGTTTTGTTTTCCTTAACAGGGGAAGGCGAGCAAGGACGAGAGCTCGGTATAGACTAGCCTAGACTAGTTTCAGATTTTTGTAATGGTTCTCGCCCTACCTTTCGGCACGGGCTGGATGTACAAAGGATTGAGAACCTTTGTATATTCGGTGTTTGTACTCCTTTTTGAGATAGAAATGTATATAAGTTTCGCTTTAAGTTTTGGATTGTTGATATATTTATTCCTATAGTTTTATTCCGGTTTTAAGTGAGGACTGAAGTGAACGATTGAGTCCCGGCGAGAGCTGGGCAGGCGGTTCGCTAAACCCTTTGGTTCGCCTTAGGGGGAGGTAGGGTCGTCACAGTTGGTATCAGAGCCTGCTTCGTGTGGTCTCTGCGCGGAGTGAGCTTGGGCTAAGTGGTGAATAAGTATGAAGGACTCAGTGCTCGTTTGACATAAGCTATGAATTGTGAATGTTATAGGCTTTAAATCTTTCTCCCGGTATTTGAGGACAATTGATAGGTACGTCAGGTAGGAATCTCGATTGTAGATAGTTCACTCTTGGGACTGGCCAGCTCGAGATGTGAATTGTCTTATTTCAGATTCTCGTGCCCGAGCACTCTAGAGTTGAGGCGATGCTAAGTATGTGAGATTTACATTCTGGGAAGATGAACAGGCTTTGTTTGGCTAGAATGAGTACAAGAGGTCAACGGACGTTTAGTTTGGATAGAAAGTGACGTGAGAGACTGGACGGGGTTATGTAACTGAGACTGGGACGACATCGTCTTTTCTTTTAATTCACCCTTATATTGTTACTACATGACATTAGTTTGTGTATTTGTGTATATGATTACTTGTCTAACTTGATATGTATGTGTGTACTTGATCATCTGTCTCCTTGATATATGGTGTGTTATGTGTGTATATGTCTATTGGTGTAGTGGTGTGCTAGAAATTAGTTACTTTAGTTAACTTACTGCGTTTATTCACTAAATTACCTTTTTAGGAAAAGAAACGAAAAGAGAGGGGAAAAATAATATGGAGGGAAGACGTGGTCGTGGCCGTGGGACTAAGCGAGCCCAAGAGCCAAGAGAAGAAAGGGAAACAACAGCTGAACAAGAGCAAGGACCGAGGGTTGAAGCCGGAGACCAAATGGCGACAACAATTCAACAAATGACAAACATTTTAGCAAGGTTGGTGGACCAACAAGGTCAAATACCTGTGAATCAACCTCCGAACCCTGAAATAGGAGAAGATCGGGCTCTTGAGAGGTTTCAGAAGTTTGCCCCTCCGAAATTCCTTGGAGGGCCTGATCTGGACATAGCTGAACAGTGGCTGGAGGCCATGATCAACATCTTTGCAGCTTTGAACTATACCGAACAAAGACAAGTTATTGTTTGTTGTATTAATTTTGAAGGACGCGCCGAGCACGGTGAACGTGATTAAGGTAAAGTGGACAAGAGAACAAACGTATGGAATGGTGTGCGCCCCACTTTTTGATGTGTGGTGAAAGTAGTGTGTATGTGAACGTGTGTGAAAATAAAAATGAAAATAAAAGGCCATGGGACTTGAAAATGCGACGATTTGGCCAAACAGAGTTCAAAAAGGGTTTTTTGTATGGAAAATGGAGTCGCCACTTGGTATAGAGTTAGGGTGTACCAAGTCACCCAAAAAGTGATTTTTTGGGAAGAAAAATAAACAAAACCCTTTTTAGAGAACTTTTAGGTCTACGTAACCAAAGAAAGGGATCGGGGGTCACATTTGATAAGGGAGAAGGCAAAGGCAAAGCCTAAGGCACTCCCTTACCCTAGCAAGAGCTAGTTGCGTGATTTAGCCCCACTTTTCCTAATTCTTCTACCCAAAATAAGCGTTGCATGTTGGATGTGACTAATGGATATGAAAAAGGAAAGAAAAATGCAATCCTAAATCTAAAATGTCTCGTATGAGGCTTTTTGGTCCCAACCACATGAGTTGTGGTGGCCAATAAGGAAAGTCCTCATAGAGGTCACGAATGATGCAAATGAAGACTCAAATATGAGTGCAAGTGTGAAAATGTATGAAAACGTGCATGTGTGCGAATGTAAGACAAGTGCATGTGTGGAAATTGGGAAAATAAAGGTGTTTGTGTGCAAATGAATGAAAATATGATAGTAGATACATATGAGTGCAATTGGGTGCAATTTCTGAGGTAGAAAAACAAGTGACAAGAGGAAAAATGTGTGAGCATAGCATTTGCATTGAGAAGGACATGAGTAGTGAGAAAATGTGAACAAAAGGGTGAGAAAGTGAAATAAGAATGAGAATGTATGAACTTAGAGGAATGCATCAAGTCGGGTACGGGAATGACTCCTAACTTTGCGACGTTAATTTTCCCTTTGATTGGAAGGAAAAACTAGCGTGCTAAGGCTATTGGGTAGCCACACTCGCTCGTTTCCCTTATCGAAAGGGGACCCTCAAGGAAATGGACCCTATAACTAGCATGAGAATGCAAAAGCCTAAAATGAGGGGGAAAAGGTTGGAGGGGCATGCCAAATGCTAAAAACTAAGAAAAATGCATGAGATGTAGTGAAACATGCAAATATGAACTAGCGAGGGGAATCCCTAAGGGTCTAGCGTTGGACTAGCCCATATCTATGAATTTCGACTAGCGTTGGACTAGTGGAAAACGGGACAATGAGCCACAACTAGCGTTGGGCTAGTGTGGATTCGGGAAAGGGGGCCACAACTAGCATTGGACTAGTGTGGTGACGTCCATTCATCCATTACATTCATCCACGACTATAGAAAGCAAGTAGACATGCAAATCATCTATAAACATGTAGCACATAACACTTAGCATGCTCGACTAGATGCAAGAACCTAATAAAGCAAATTAACACGTAGCAACAAAAGCAAGCAATCAATCTAATGAACCTATTACATTTGCTAACTAAAACAAAAGGGGAAGGGGAAAAATGGACAAAATGCTTGCCAAGCCCTATCTATTACAAGCCAAGAGGTGTACACATACCCCATAAATAAATAAAAGAGAGACTTAATAAAAAAGCAAAAGTAAATGAAACAAATGAAAGGTATTAAGGAAAAGCAAGGAAAGCAAAGTAGACATGCAATTCTCACTTAGCACGTTGGAGCACATAGGAGAGACAAAAAAGATAAGAGAAGTTATACCTCCCTCGCGATGGTAATCAAATGAAGAAAAAATGGCTTCAAAACAATAAAAAGGTCAAGGTACCACTTTATTTAAGAAAAATTAAAAGAAATGTGCAAAACAAAGCTCACTTGATCATAAAGTCCCTAAAGTCATGTCTTAAGCGCAATTGAAGCAAAGCATGGTAGTTAATTGAAGCAAACAAGCAATGAAGTTGCACAAATTAAAATTACCAAGGACCAAATTGATGAAATTATTTAATTGATTGGGTCTTAGTGGAACAAGGAGAGACTTGGGGGGCCAAAGTGTAATTTTCAGAGAATTATTTCATGCAAATTCATGCAACCCACGTAGCTTATGCTTCTGCAAAGTTTCAGCTAACATCTATGCTGCAACCTATTGTGTTTCAACGCCAACCTTAACATTACCAATGAACATCAATCACAAGACACAAACTCTCCAATTATCAGTCAACCCAACCATTCCACCTCTCTTGCAAAAATCAAAACAGAAAGTCTGGAATGATAGCTGCCAGAGGTAAAAAAAAAGAATGTAGCAACGGAATGCAGCCGAAACAGAATGCAGCAAGAATTCTTAGTGTTCGAACATGACCCAAACATTTCAACATGCAAACTCAACACCCAACCTTCCCTTGCTTCCCTCAACACAAGATCAAACATGAAACTGAAGTGCAAAACCCAACTAGTGACTAAGGGAAAGGAAAAGCGGCAGAGAAAAGAAAGAAAAAATGCAGCAGCTTTCCCTTGCTGCGTTTTTTCTTTGAAGTACACGACTCCTAGATATTTGGCAATTTCAGCAATATCATACCATGAGTTTTCGGACTCAAAAGTACATCAAAAATGATCTGCATTCATGCTAATTTCTGACCCAAACAAACCAGAAACAAGTTGCCAATATCAAAAACATTTCTGCATTTTCTAATTGTAACATTGCCGCGACTTCAAGAAACTTTCGGCCAACCAGATTCATGCATTTTTAGCAAAGTGTTTGATCAATAGTTCAAGTATTGTGAACCCCAAACGTGCAAATTAGCATGCCACTCGAGTGTAAGGATCGATAAACAGCCACGGCAAAGGGAAGAAAACAGCACAGAAAACACGACAGCTTTTTGTCTTGCTGCTAATTTTGCAGATTCCAGCTTGTGCAGATTAAATGCCGAAACATTGTATTAATCATTTACCCATCCCATTAAACTTCAAAACACTCGATTAATACAACACCAAAGGTAGGAAATAGAATCATTGCATATCAAACGGACAACAGGGAACAACAGAGAGATGAAAACAATTTTTCGAATGAGTTCTGGGTTGTGAATGCAACCATTTCCATCTAGGTGTAACTAGTGGCTTCAAACAACCCAACCGTGGATCAAAGTGGCAATGTGACCACTCATCCTCTCCAGCTCTTAGCTACCCAACCCTTGTGTTTCAATGTGACAATAGAGGTACAGGACATGCAAAAATCTGGAAAAATGTTCCGCAGCCTTCATGCTTTGGACTTCGGCAATAATGCAAGGCAGTATAAACATCATCTAACCCCTACTCTGAACATTCTAAGGCTCCAACAAAACAATGGACAAGGTACAAAAATAGCAGGGAAAGATAAACAGCAAGAAACATTCCCACGCATAAACAACCAAAAATCGAACGAAGCTGTCCAAAAAGCTGTCGTTTTTCAGGATTGGTTCATTCAAACTCAACAGAATCGGCCATGGACATTAAACAAAAGCTTCATGGATTCATCACACATCCCCACAGCTAAACACAAATCCTATCCCAATCAGATTCACAAACGGGACTCACATGGGGACGAAAGCAAGTGTAAAAACCGAGACTTTCTGCATTCTAGTATAGTTCAACAACTCATAAACACACTCCAAAGTGGAAAGCTGTTACCTTTGGGTTTCTTTTTGTCGGCTGAGGCTTGATGCGATCAAAAGAGGAGGTCTTGGTTCTCCTCCTTTCCCGGCAACCAGCTTTTCTGGCTTTCCTCCGCCGTCGCCTCCTGGTTCTCTGCTTTTCCTTAGCCGAAGTCCTCCTCTCAGTCGTCCTTTTCCTTTTCCCTCTGCTCTGTTATTTCTTACTCTCTGCCGTTATCCCCTTTAGCTCTCCTTCAAACTCTCCGTAGCTTTTTCTGGTTTTCTACTGCCGCCCCCTCAAAACCTCCGTAACCTTTTTCTTTCTACAGGCGTCCAACTCCCTCCCTTAGCTCTCTCTCTGTTTCGTTTTTCCCTGAAACCCCCTTCCAAAAACTCCTCCCTGCGGCCGTGGTTTTTTCTTTTTATATGGAGCCCAAAGGTTCCTAAACCCTCACCCCAATGGTGAGGATGAAAGGCTTGCCCTTCCTTCATATCCAGCCCTCCAATGGGCATCTGTGATCGTCCTTTGCAAACTTGCATGCCGCGGCCATCTTTTTTTTTTTTTAAAAGGTAATTTAGCAAAATGATAATAAAATTAAGTAAAAACCAACAATTTAATTAACATCAGGTAAAAATAAATAAACTAGAAATAATAAACAGCAAAATTGCAATTTTTCATTTTTCTTTTCATTTTTTCATCATTTTTCACTTTTTTTTCCTTTTTTTAATGCAAAAATGTCTAAAAATGAGATTAGTAAAACCAAACTAAAATAAATATCAATAAAACTAATAATGAAAAATAAAGTCAAAAATTTGGTGTCTACACATGGGCTAACTTCCTAAGGGAATTTAACGAAAAGTATCTCCCACCTTTAGTCCAAGAAAGGAGGGAGGATGAGTTTATTGGATTACGCCAAGGAACCCAAAGTGTGGCCGAATATGAAACGAAATTTACCAAATTGTCTAAGTTTGCTTCCGAATTAGTGGCCACGGAACCAAGAAGAGTGAGACGGTTTATACAGGGATTGAATTTGGAAATTCAAGAAGCTCTAGCGGCGGTTCAGGTTAATACGTTTACGGAGGCCCTTGAGAAAGCACAACTAATTGAGAATGCAAAGGCACAGGTAAAAGCCTTCCAAACTCGGAAAAGAGGTGCAACTGGTAGTGTGATTGAGGAACCTAGTGAAACGATAGCACCTTCTAAAGTGCAGAAAGTGAACCCGTTACCCCGCCCACCATGGACGTTAGGGGTGGTAGATGAAAGGTCTACAAAAGGAAGCCAAATCGGACATGGAGAGAGGTCTCAAGAAAGCCAAAAGGTGGCTTCTCACTTGGTCTGTGGATACTGTGGAAAGGCAAATCATGCTGAAAGCGATTGTTGGAGAAAAGGGCGGAAGTGTTTGATTTGCGGAAGTGGTGACCACCAGGTTAGCAACTGTCCGAGGAAACAGTCACGTGAAAGTAGTACTCAGCCACTGGAGGGCACTAAATCAAAAACAAGCGAATGAAAGAGGGAACTAAACAAAAGTACCGGCAAAGGTATATGCCTTAGACAACCAACAAGCTCCTGAGCCATCTGAAGGTAAAAAAAAAATTTCGAGGACCAAATTTCTTAAGGGGGAGAGTGTGTGACAACCCGAAAATTTTCACATTTTCTAAGTAATATTTTATTTCCTTGCCTATATTTTTATACTGTCCTTTGAAATATTAAATTTTCTATGTATTTTATAAGTAAGTACAGTTTTAAAATTATGAGTTAGTGTACGTTAGTTTGAAGTGCGTTATGGACGTGGGACCCGCTAGTGCGATATAATTTTGGTGACTAAGTGAGTTTTATGCTAAGTGTTATTATTTTACAAGGTGCTAGGAGATAATTGGAGATTAGTTAGATAGATTACCACTGAGAGACAAGAGGATAAGTTTGAAAACAAAAGGTGCCAAGTGTCGCGATTTGGTTGGGGTTGGACTTTGACTATTTTTCCTCCACCTTTACTAAACATAAAATTTGACCAAGTCATCTTCATCTTCTCCATAAGCTGGCCGAAAATTTTGAGGGAAGGAAAGGGAGAGAAACTTCATTTTTCACTTCAATTTCTTGCTCCATATTGAACTCCAACCAGAAATTTTGCAAAACCCACCATAAAAGTGCTAGGTAAGGTGGTTTTCAGGGTGTTTGTGGAGTTATTTTGGAGGACAAAGCTTAAGCTACCATCTTCCTTAGGGAGATAAGGTAAATTTTCAAGAAACTCCTTCTTTACTTCAATTAATGGGCAATTTGTGGTTATAGTTGTTAAATTAGTAATTTTGTGAGAAAATTTCATGGGTTGTAGTGGATTTATAGATATTTTAGTTTTCTTGGTGAAATTTCTGCCATAATATGAAGATTGATGATTAGTCATGGTTTGATAGTTTTGATAAATGAAATATCTAGTGTTTAGATGGTAGTTGACTTGGTTTAAAGAAAATTCTGGTTTGTGGGTACAAATTCCAGCTTAGGGTTCCAATGGTAGTAATCTGCCCTGTCTGCCCGAATCTGTTTGGCCATGTTAGAGGCTGAAATAGCCTTATCACAAAACATAAAATTTGTAGAGAATGATGTTTTCTAGTTGCCTACAAAATTTCAACTCAATCGGAGCAAAATAGCCTGTCAAAAGATGGAAATACCCTGACTGCCATAGGATTAAAGTCAGTGAACAGTTTTGACAGTGAACCAATTTGATCATGGTTTTTCACCTTGATACGTACTGAATTAGTATTTAGCCAAAACATTAAAGTCGTAGTACTATATCTTATCTTTCCAACGTCCCTGAGAACGTCTTAATCGGACTTCGGTAGCCTGAGTTATGGCCATTTGAATGTACTGCAGTTGACTAGCCTGTAGGTAGGAATCCAATTCTGTAAATTGGGAATATGACTTAGATACACTATAAACTGGACTAAGTGTGCTCCATCAAAATTGTAGCCCTCTGTCTTAGCTTCGAAACAGTATAAATTGCACCTCAATCCGATAAGCGTAGCCTCGGTTGTGTCTGTTACGCAAAACAACGTCATATCTGTCTTTTGTTTCTTGACTCAACCTTCATTTCCGCACATGTTCCTAGCTTGATTTTGTACTTGTATGACTTGGAGCCTATGGAATGGCTATTGAAATGAGATGATTTTGTGTGTGACTTTGGGATTGATTGAGGAAAATAATGAAGCCATAAATGGCTGGAAAATAGGTAAATACAAAGGGCGTGCTGCCCAAATTTACACTCGAGGATTAGGTAACGATTTGAGAGCGAATACCACGTGAACCATCTAGGGTATTTACGTCTTCTTTTATCAAGGTATATAAGTTAGTATTCAGTCGAAACTTGTACCCTTGAAAAAATGAAATTTCCGACTAATAAAAATACGTTTTCTTTGCCACTTCGAGTCAAATAGCGATTTTAAAGTTTTACAAGTGAGCATAAGTTCTATAAATATTTTACTTATGTCTTTCGGTTTAAATGTATTCTTTTCACTACCAAAATCATATTTATACTTTGTACTAGTACATATTCAAATTTTCTTTGAATCAGTTTAAATCACTTAAATCTTTGATGGTTGAAGCATAATGTGTTCTTTTGATTATATTAGGGTTCATCGGTGACTGACGGTATTATCCGGCAGGGTATTTTGGATATTATTTTGCGTAAATATGTGAGTGTTCCTTGTTTGTTATATTTTCATTGACTATGTGGCTTGTTCTTGATTATATGACTTGTTTTGAACAAATGACAACATGTTAAATGTTTTCAATGATTGCTTAAAATGAGTTTTTTAGGCGACTGTGTACTTTATCGCACTCGACCTAAATGAATGTGAAATTTTCAATGATTAAATAATTAAATGCTAGTTGTCGCGCCCCACTTTTTGATGTGTGTGAAAGTAGTGTGTATGTGAACGTGTGTGAAGATGAAAATAAAAGGCCGTGGGATTGTGAAATGCGACGGTTTGGCCAAACAAAGTTCAAAAACGGTTTTTGGAATAAAAATCGGAGTCGCCACTTGGTATAGAGTTAGGGTGTACCAAGTCACCCAAAAATGAATTTTTTGAAAAGCAAAGTAAACAAACCCCTTTTTAAGAACTTTTAGGTCTACGTAACCAAAGAAAAGGATCGGGGGTCACATTTGATAAGGGAGAAGGCAAAGGCAAAGCCTAAGGCACTCCCTTACCCTAGCCAAAGCTAGTTGCGCGATTTAGCCTCACGTTTCCTAATTCTTCTACCCAAAATATGCGTTGCATGTTGGATATGACTAATGGATATGAAAAAGAAATGCAATCCTAAATCTAAAATGTCTCTTACGAGGCTTTTTGGTCCCAACCACATGAGTTGTGGTGGCCAATAAAGAAAGTCCTCATAGAGGTCGCGAATGATGCAAATGAAGACTCAAATATGAGTGCAAGTGTGAAAATGTAAGAAAACGTGCATGTGTGCGAATGTAAGACAAGTGCATGTGTGCAAATTGGGAAAATAAAGGTGTTTGTGTGCAAATGGATGAAAATATGATAGTAGATACATATAAGTGCAATTGGGTGCAATTTGTGAGGTAGAAAAACAAGTGACAAGAAGAAAAATGTGTGAACATGGCATTTGTATTGAGAAGGATATAAGTAGTGAGAAAATGTGGATAAGAGGGTGAGGGAGTGACATGATGAGAATGAAAGTGTATGAACCTATAGGAATGCATCAAGTCGGGTACGGGAATGACTCCTAACTTCATGACTTTAATTTTCCCTTTGATTAGAAGGAAGAACTAGCGTGCTAAGGCTATTTTGTAGCCACACTCGCTCGTTTCCCTTATCTAAAGGGGACCCTCAAGCAAATGTACCCTATAACTAGCATGAGAGATGCAAAAGCCTAAAATGAAGGGGAAAGGATTGGAGGAGCATGCCAAATGCTAGAAAACTAAGAAAAATGCATGAAATGTAGTGAAACATGCAAGTATGAACTAGCGAGGGAAATCCCTAAGGGTCTAGCGTTGGACTAGCCCATATCTATGAATTCCTACTAGCGTTGGACTAGTGGAAAACGGGACAATGAGCCACAACTAGCGTTGGACTAGTGTGGTGACGTGCATTCATCCATTACATTCATCTATGACTATAGAAAGCAAGTAGACATGCCAATCACCTATAAACACGTAGCACATAACACTTAGCATGCTCGACTAAATGCAAGAGCCTAATAAAGCAAATTAACACGTAGCAACAAAAGCAAGCAATCAATCTAATGAACCTATTACATTTTGCTAACTAAAACAAAAGGGGAAGGGGAAAAATGGAGAAAACGCTCTCCAAGCCCTAATCTATTACAAGCCAAGAGGTGTACACATACCCCATAAAGCATAACTTAAATAAAAAGCAAAAGCAAAATGAAATAAATGAAAGGAATTAAGGAAAGGCAAGAAAAGCAAAGTAGACATGCAATTCTCACTTAACACGTTGGATCACATAGAGGAGAGACAAAAAAGGATAAAAGAAGTGATACCTCCTTGTTTGTGATGCTAGTAAAGTGATCAAAACTTAACTTGGGCTAAAGTCACCAAAGAAAGAGATAACTTGGGCTAAAACCATCAAAGCAAGGGATTAATGCACCAATTTAACGGTAAGAATGTAAATAAGACAATTTAAATCCACCAAATCATCGAATCCTTCCTCAATTGCAGCTTAAAGATAATCAAATAACACATCATTATAAAGGAGGAAAATTACCAATCAATCCCAAAAGTAATCATTGACCAAATCTTTTCAAGTCCAGTTGAACTATTTGGGAACTTCAAGGGTCTAATCGCAAACATTAATCAACCATTTGAGTTCAATCGAAACCTTTAAGAACTTTGAAGGTCCCAAAAATGGTAAAAGGGCAAATAACGGTTCAAATTGCAACCAACGTAGGACTTAATTGCAAGAAATTGGAATGTAATGGGGCCTTTGTAGCATTACTAGAGACTAGAGGGAGCAAAGCATAATAATAATTTTTTCATGCATGCACACGTAGAAGCTTAAGCTTCTGCAACTGAAAAATGAAGGCTGCTGCCTTTTGTTTCCAAACCTGCGGCAATTTCCAGCAGCGACTCCATCCGTTTAATCATACAAACAAGTTTATCAAACCAGAAATTATTGACTAAATCAAAACGTGAAATTTTGTTTGCACGATTAAGGTGGCAAATCTGGTTTAACCGACAACAAAAGAAAGAAAGAAAACTGCAGCAAGATTTTTCTTTCGGCAACCGCAGACCAAGCAAACTGCTGGCCTCTACTGCTAAGCTCCCAAACATTCTCATGACATCTCAGCCAAACGACGGACAAATCAAACATTTCAAACAACACGAAAAAACTTCAGCAGCCAAAAGTGCAGGCCTGCTGCCTTTTACTTCCAAACTCAAATTTCAGACTCCAATACACGAAGTTTGGTCCCAACATTTCCCAATCCAACATCCAAAATTTAAAAGAGGTAACATAACTGTAACGCCCCGAGGCAGAAGAAAAGGGAAAAATTGCTGGTGAATAGTGTTTTGTGAGGAATCCGGCCAGAAGCCGTGCAAATTCCTTATATTTTTCTTAAAATTCCCTTTTCTTTGATAAATACCACTTTATAATGGCCCTACTACTCAATCACCCCACAATAAGTGCCAATGAACCTAGAAAATAGGGTTTCACACTTCGGTTTCAAGATTTGAGCAAATTGGGGTTTTCGCGATTTTTTCGCCGGATGAATTTTCGGGACGGAGCAAGGATCAAATTTGGTAATTAAAAGTGACTTTTAAGTGAAAAATAATATGTGAGTAGTAGCAATGATATAAGGTTAGTGAATGGGAAGTAAAAACCCTAATACGTGAGTTTTTAAGAAAAACAGCGCGAACCGGCGGGTCCCGCGCACTACCGATTGAACGCACCACTTGATCACCATTTTTCTTACCAAACTAGCTTATTGACTTTGAGCAAAATATCTTCTTAAATTACAGCTAAGGCTGACCGAATTATAAGGCTTAAAATGCAAAGGAAAAGAAAGAGAAAAATGGAAGGTAGTGGTGGCGACAAGTGTCGCCACCTTAGAGCTTCTTGACCAAGACTTGGTCTTTCCATTTAACTCCAAATTTCACAACTTTCCCCTTCATTTTGCTGCTGCTTGGCTGAGAGAGACAAGAGAGAAAAAGACCAAAGGAAAACAATTCCATCTTCTTGATTTGCTTCAACCCAAGTAACAAATCCAAATCCAAACCGATTAAAGGGTAGCTTGTGAGTTAGGAAGCTTGAGGAACCAAGAAATATCAAAGGGGGTGAAGAATCACTCTACCAAGCCTTGTTTTTGAGGTACCAACATTTGATCATGATCTTTGTTGCTTTGAATCTTGCTTTAAGATGTGTTTTTAGCTTAAGTTTTGGTTTGATTTCATGATTATGCAAGTGGGTGTGATGAATTTGGAAGTTTTCCCCTTTTATATGATGAACTAGGGCTTGAGGAATTTCTGCCCAATTTGTTGTATGATGCTTGTATGTTGCAATTAAGGTTGTATAAGGTGTTTTGGTAGTGATTAGAACAAGAAAATTGAGAAAGTTCCATTGATTACAAAAAAATTCCAGAATCTGGAAAATTTTCCCCAACATTCTGTCCGAATTTGTAACCCTATGTTAGAGGCCGAATTTGCCTTAGGTCAAAGAATGAAAGTTGTATAGAATGGTATTTTATAGGTGCCTACAAAATTTCAGCTCAATTAAAGCAACGTAGGTCATGAAAAGTCCAAAATACCCTTACTGTTTTAAGTTTTTCCCCAGCAGTCCGTGTGATCAGTTTGTCCAGTTTATCACGTTTTTTGACTAGGATCCGTACTGATTTAGCTTTTTCCCAAAACATGAAAGTTTTAGTATTCTGACTTATCTTTCAAATGCCTCTAAGAACACCAGAATTGGACTTTTGTAGCCTGAGATATGTCCATTACAGTGTAATGCGGTTAAACAGCCGACAAAGTGGATTTTGGTTCTGTAATTTGAGGATTTGACTAAGTTACATTAGAAAATGGACTAAGTGACCTTCATGAACATTTTATCCCTGAGTCTTAGCTTCGAAACGGCATAAGTTGCGCCTCAATCCGATAAGCGTAGCCTCGGATATGTTATTTCCGCATCCATACGTCAAAGCTGTCTTTTGCTAAATTGAATTTCTGCACTTGCTATTATTGTGAATCTTGATCTTATGATATTGTGAGCCTATGGAACGGCTCTTGACATGAATTGCTGATATATGTGATGTTGGGTTTTGGTTGAGGAAAAATAATGAAGCCTAAAAGGCTGGAAAATTAGGTAAACACAAAGGGCATGCTGCCCGAATTTTTACTCGAGAACTAGAAAACTATATTTGCAACTTGAGTGAAGGTTAAGTGATTACCACTTGAACTAGCGAGAACTTTTGCTACTTTGTTATCGATGGTTATACGTTAAAAACCTAAACGAACTTGTACTCTTGAGGAAAAGATATAATGGCCAATGTAAACTTGTATTTCCTTGTACTTTCAACTCAAGTATTGTTTCCAAGTATCTATGCTACAAAAACCTTATGATTTGAACAGCGAGCAAGTGTTTCACGAATGCCTTTCAAATGAATTTCAATTGGTTGATTCTTATGAACGGAACGTTTAAGTTTCAAATCTTACTCGTGTTTTAAAGTTCTCAAATCGGATTTTTATCGCAGATCTGGACTCCAAATCTGGAGTATAATTGAACGTGACTACTTCAGGCACTATAGCTTGAGTGAGTGATCCCTCAACTATTTCCAAAGTTACTTTTGAACTAATTCTTGCATTTATTACTCCATTGCATTTATTACTTTTGAACGAATCTGCTATTTAGTCTTTTGCCTTCAAAATTTGATTTCCGATTGGATTATTATACTTGTGTTGTACTTGGATGATTTTGAGCCTATTGAACGGCTATTGTGATGAGATTATTTGTATGTGTTTTGGAGCTGAATTAAGAAAAATAATGAAGCCATGAATGGTTGGAAAATAGGTAAAAACAAAGGGCGTGCTGCCCAAATTTTCACTCGAGAGTTAGGTAGATATACTCACGACTTGAGTAAGTGTAAGCCCCGATGCAACCAAATACAACCAAAATACTCAACCAGACAAGTAGTCAAGTAAATACAATGACAAAGAATATAAGCAATTTTAAAGCACAAAAATAGAGTAACAATAAAGTAAAAGAAATTCAAACCAATCAAACTCCCAAACTTCTTCCAAACTTGGAGTTGAATCCACCAAATAGCTTCTTCAATTGATGGTAGTGCTAACCAACTTGTACAAGTGAAGGCTCACTCCTTCCTCACCCCAAACATACTTTGGTTGAGCAAAGGAATTTTACTACTCTCCAAGTAAACCCTCAACTAGCTACAATTGAAAGCTTACCCACTCAATTAAGAACTACTTTATACAAGTGAGGCAACCTTTATCAAGGTTTTATCACTCCAAGTGATAGGTTCACCTTCACCAAGGTTTTACTCCTCCTAGAGAGTAACCTTCACTTGAGCAACCTCACAACCCAACTTTCCCAACCCCTTATACAACCAACAAAGAATATTTCTACTCAAAAATCTCACTTGTAAGCTTGTATTTAGTGTTGGCAAAAGTCTGTGTCTTCTTGTGCTTTGGGGTATTTATAGAAGGTGAGACTCCAAAAGGCTCTCCAACGGTCAAATATTAAATGCTGTCGAAACTAGCCGTTGGCCTGTCGGACGTCCGAACCATTTGCTCTGCGTCCGAACCATGCGTCTGAACCACCTATCGGACGTCCGAACCATTTGTTCTGCGTCCGAACCCTGCGTCCGATAGAAGTCAGAATGTTCAACGTTCATTCTTTTTGTGTCGGACGGCCGAAGCAATGAATGAGCGTCCGATCCAAGCGTCCGAAGAGTATCGTCGTCAGTCGGACGACCGATCCTCTATCGAGCGTCCGATCCTCTACGTCCGAACCTTCATATTTCTTAACTTCTCTTTGATTCAAATCTTTTCGATTCTCTTTTGGATCAATGACCTGTTCTAACAAATTTCTCACATAAAAACATTAGTCCAAATCTACATTTTGGTTTGTTAATCATCAAAACCAAGGACTGATCAACCAAGGTCAACAATCTCCCCCTTTTTTATGATGACAAACAAAATGAAGATTTCTTTGATCAAATAAGTTCAAATAAAACTCCCCCTTAGATAATGCCAACATACAAAGAAATTTCAATAAATCCTACTCCCCCTTTTGGCATCAATCAAAAAGCAAACTCCCCCTTTATTTTTCAAATCAAGACCATATAGAATGTCAAAACATTCAAAATACCAATTGTAATTTTTTATAGGGTCCTTGGGAGTTAGTACAACATGATCTAGCAATCCACATGGATTTCATACCTTTTCTCATATTTTTCTTTACATAGCAATCATTTTGCATATGTCCAAATTGGCAACAAAAGTGACACATGATAGAAGTATTTTGCACATAAGTGGATTTAATGCAACTAATTTTCTTACTTCTTATCATAACAAACTTATTTGTGCCTTGAAAAGATTTGCTTTCTTTTGTTTGAGAAAACTTTTGTTTTTCATTTTGGAGAAACTCGTTCAAGTCATTAATTCTTTTCTTTAACAAATTTTGTTCCTCCGACATTTTTTCATAAAACTTTGTTTTCTCTTCCAACTTCCTTTTCAAATTATTTTTGCAATCAAAAACAAACTTTTTGATTTTTTAAATCATCATTTTCCATTCTCAAACATTTGTTTTCTTGAAAAAGTTTGGAGTTTTCTTCCAACAAATCATTTATTTTTGTTTTTAAATCTTTATTTTTAGCATAAGATTCTCTCAAACTTTTATGCATTTTAATCATAAGAATTTGCACATCATCATCTTCATTATCTTCATCACTAGAAGAGTGATAAGAATTTACCTCATCTTCTCCAAAGGCCATTAGTGCCATTTGGGCCAACTCTTCTTTTTCTCTTTTTGAATTGCATTCATCCCATGTAATTTTGCAATCTCCTCTTGAACTTCTCTTGTTGAAGATCTTCTTGAAACTTTTGATGTGAGGAGTTATATCATTGTCCACTCCCATGTTTTCATTACCCATGAAGGATGGGTTATCCCCCACTTGAGATGCTTTAAAAGCTATGCCTCTCTTATACATTCTTGCATTTTCTTCCTCTTGCACTTTGAATTTCAGCTTTAATTCATAAGAGGTTAGGGAATTCACAAGAGATTCAATGGACATAGAATTTCAATCCTTTGCCTCTTCTATAGCATTTATTTTGTTTTCCCATTCTTTTGGCAAGGCATTCAAAATCTTTCTATTTTTCTCACCCAAATAATATTCTTTTCCAAGCAATTTAAGATCTTGAATAATGTCACAAAATCTACTACACATCTTATCAACATTTTCAAGAGGATGCATTTTGAAAAATTCATATTGAGAAACAAGCAAAGATTTCTTTTATTCTTTAATATCTTGGTTACCTTCATGAAATTCACACAATTTATCCCAAATATCTTTAGCTGATTTACAACCTTTAATCCTACTAGATTCATTTACATCTAATGCATTGTACAATATATACATGGCCTTGGCATTCAAAGAAAGGTATCTCTTGTCTTTTTCATTCAATTCTTGTCTAGTCTTTAATCTACTCAAATTAGTGGTAGAGTCAACTATTCTAGCTTCATAAGGACCATCTTCTACCACATACCATAATTCAATATAAACGGATTGTAAGAAAATCATCATTCTTTGTTTCCACATGCTAAAATGAGAACCATTAAACATAGGTGGTCTATCAATAGATTGCCCTTCTAAAAAAGAAACATTTATGGTTGCCATGATCTTTACTCTAAGCGGTTAAGCTTAATCTCTAGGAGACCAAGCTCTGATGCCAATTGTAAGGCCCAAAGACAACCTAAGAGGGGGGGTGAATTAGGTTGATTAAAATCTTAATCAAATTTATGCAATTTTTTGCTTAATAAAAATTTACCTTCTTTTCTAGTAATGATCAATCAAGTAGATTAGAAGAAGAGAGCAATATTGATTCGAAAAACAAGTATAGATAAGCAATGAGAATTTTATTAAACAAAAAAGAATAAGATAGAATATCAAACCGATTGTCTACCAAGCTTTCCTCAAACTTGAAGACCAATCACTAGGTTGAGCAACTTCTCTTTGATGAAAGATGATCAACTAGATGTACAATGGAGGGAGCACTTCCTCCTTGCCCTAAGCCACACTTAGTCAAGCTAAGAAGTTTTACAATCACTCAGATAACCCTCAACAAAGCTACACTAAAGAAACTTTCAACCACAAAAGAAATGCTCACAAGAAATTCACACCACTTGGAGAACAAATCTAGCTTTGGAGACTATTTTCTAGCTAAAATATCTCTTGAGATCTTGTAAACAAAGTATGCAAAAGTCCTTGTCTTGTTCAGAGTCGTTTGTATTTGAAGGGGACCTAAAATGGGCTTCATTAATGCTTCCAACGGATAGAAGGCAGATGAAGAGTCAGCTAGCCGTTGGGGATGTCGGACGTCCTACAGCTTAGTCATCGTCCGATCCCATCGTCCGTAAATCAGTCAAGTTGTTGTTTGGACGTCCGATGGGATTTTATCGTCCGAGCTTCTGTGTCCGAACGTCGTCCAGAGAGCTACCAAAGCTTTGTGGAATTTTTAGGACGTTCGATGAGATTGATGTGCGTCCGAAGCATGCGTCCGATCCTTCAGGACGTCCGATGCTTCCTTACGAGCGTCCGACAGTATTTCCTTCTTGATGTTCTTCATCCTTTCGGACGTCCGATATGAGTGTCCTATTTTTGCTTCTTCTTTTGGTTGATATTCATTTCTTGACATATTCGTACCTGATTCTTTGATAGGCAAAAAACACTTATATTTGAAGAGAGTTAGATAAACATTTCAAAGTACATTGTGATCATCAAAACCAAGAATAACAGTAAGGGTTTGAGGACGAATCGAACTTGAATCGTCTAGGGTATTCAAGTGTTGTTTCATAGAGGTCTATAAGTTAGCATTCGGCCGAAACTTGTACCCTTGGAAAAATGAAATTTACGACTAATAGAAATACGTTTTCTCCATTTCTTCGACTCAAATGGTATTTCAAGTATAATTGCTTCAAAGTTTCAAAGTTTTAAGAGCGAGTATGAATTTTTCGGAATTTGATAAGTATCTTGAATACTACTTAAACGAGTTGCATTTACTTGATTTTCTTGAAGCGAAACTCCTATGTTTCGCACTCTAGAGAGTTTTACATTCGCAAATGATATTTTATCGCAGATTTGGACTCCAACCAAGGAGTTGGACCTGAACATGACTTTTGAGAGGCACTAGATGTTTATCTCAATCCGTAACTTTTGATGATTACAAAAAATAGATGTTACTAATATTCTCTGATTAGATCTTTCCAGAATTGGAGCAGAATAGGTTCAAAGGCTAACATATGCTGAAATAGCTGTCGGACGCACATAAAGACTGCATCGGCCGTTCGCCAACCATTGAGTAACTTCGGACGCATGAAGAACCCACTCTCGGACGTCCGAAGATGATGAGCCAAGTCCTCTAAGCTAATTGACCTCGATCAGACGTACAACGCCTGAGTACCGGACGTCCGATAAACGTTGCGACACTTTGGACGCAAAACATTGGAGGCACCGGACGTCTAAACGAACTGAAGGAGAATTTCCAGTTTTACATCATACCTTCGGACGCATATTCTGGAGGTACCGGACGTCCTAAACATTTCAAGAAAATTTCTTGAACTCACTGCCTGCGTTCGGACACAGAAAACTAGCCTATCGGACGTTCGACACCACCAACGGCTAGTTGACTCTTCAGCTGCCTTCTATCCGTTGGTAGCATTAATTGAAGAATTTTTTGGTCCCTTATAAAAAGGAAAAAGTCAACCACTTCAAATAACTTTCGCACATTGAGACTACATCAGATCTTGAGTGATTCAAGTGTGAGAAAACTCTTTAAAGAAAATTTGTGCTCTTAGTTGTGGAAATTTCAATAAACTTTTCAAGTGTGTTTCTATTTCTTCAATAGTGTAGCTTTGTGAGGGTTATTCGAGTGATAGTAAAACTTCCTTGCTTGACCAAGTGCGGCTTGGGGCGAGGAGGAAGTGATCCTTCCTTTGTACACAAGAGTTTGGTTGTAAGTTGATCAACTTGAATAAACTTGCTCTATAAAGTGATATTCAAACTCAAGTGGAGTTTGAAACTTGGTTTGCTATTCTATCCTTTTACTTACTGTCTTGCAATATAAATTGTCTATCTCTTCTACTCCCAAGCACTTGTGCTTATTCATAAATTGCTCCATTGAATGGTCCTTTAGAAAAAGAGGGCAAGTTCTCAAATAGTGACTCATATCTTAACTAGTTTTTAAACTACCTAATTCACCCCCCTCTTAGGTTGTCTTCAATCCTTACACTAGACTTTTGGTGAGTGCTTTCAAATACCTGATTGAACTGGACACTTGTTTTCAATACTTGACCATTGTGATTTAATGATATGTAATTTATTTGATCGGGCAAGAGTGTACTTTATCGCACTTGCCCTAATATGATATATACTTGTTTATTGTTGCAATTGACTTGATATACTTGTACTTGACTTGTAAGTGCTGAGTGGCAGCATGTTCCACACTCAATGTGAGTGGGAGGTGCCTCTCATTCCTGTCTCCGTACTTTTATTTTGATTCAGTCGATTGGAGATGATATCTCATTGACTTCTTGGGGACCCAAATCCCACTGGCTAGTTAATCGAGTCGAGCCGGCAAGGGCTTGGTCGATTAGATAACGAACCATGGGTATCTAGTGTTGTCAAGTGGAGTGTTATCTTCTCGACTAATCGGTATACTCGAGTATTACCACCAGTGTTTATCTTGGAGTTTGGGCCCGATAAGGAGTTTGGATGGTGGACGGAGAGTAGTTTAAATGGTGCTCTACTGGATTGGTTACTTACTTGAAAGTTGATGGAGCGTCAACTATTACTTGATCAAGCTCTGGTGATGCAATGAAAATTTGGCTCCTGAGAGCCATCCGTATCCTTATACTTTGGAATGATTAGTACTTATCGTGTTATTGTTTCATTTAAAAAAAAAAACTTTATACTCGCTCACTTTGAGATTTGCTACTTGAACTGTTATTGCTCACTTTTATGAACTTTTCATGCTCATTACTTTGCTACGTGATACTTGCACTTTTAAATAATGGCCAACTTGCTATTTGGAACCTCACTGGACTTTTAGCTCATTTCACGCCATTTGTTTTCCTTACAGGGGGTATGAGCGAGGCGTGAGACTAGTACAGAGTAGTCTAGTTTTGAAGTTCTGAAATGGTACTCGCGCTAGTACTCGACTAGGGTTGATTGTACTCGAATTGTAAACATTTTGAAGTATTTTGGTGTGTAGAAGTTTTGTATCTGGATTTGAGCATCAATGTATATATTAAGTTGAAGTGGATGTATTATTTATTTTCTATGGATGTACGTTATTTTTCTTGAGCTTGAGTGAGTGAGTCCTGGCAAGAGTTGGGTAGGCGACCCGCCGAACGTTGGGGTACGCCCTAGGGGGAGGTGGGGCCGTCACAAAACCTCAAACTCCTCAAGGAAGCTTCATGACACACTAAACCCTTCTTTTTCACTCCTTAGTGCCGGCTGAACAAGAAAGAAAAGAAGGAAGAAGAAAGCTCTTCTCATTTCACTCCAATCTTGCTCCAAGTCTTCACCCAACTCCTAAACTACTTGGAGATTCACATAAAGTAGAAGAAAGACATCATCTCACGGTTTTCTTGGGGCTGTAGTAGTGCAAAAATTTCTGGTTTCTCTCAAGGATTAGGAGGTCATCATCCAATTACTTAATCTTAACTTTATTGGGTTTAATCTTGGCTATGAAGCTTGTAGCTTCATTATTGATGTTGTTATTTGAATTGGAATGGTTGAAATGGGCTCTATGAAATCCCACCTTGGTTGTATGGGCTGATATGATGATAATAAGTGTTGTTTGTGTTAATTATGTGTTAAAAAAGATGATGTTAGTTAGACAAGTGAAAGGAAAATCGAAGGAAATTGCATAGGAAGACCGGCCGAAATCTGTCCTATTTTTGCCGGGCCTTTGGTTCGAATTTTTGATACTCAAATGACTTTGAAACTGATGTATATATGTTATGTATGGTGTGTAGAAAGTTTCTACAAAAAAATCATTTGGTTTGGTTGGATAAAAATTGAATTTTGGCAAGAACAAATCTAGAAAATTCGTGTATCAGTGGTTCTCTGGCAGTGTTTTTTGAACGAACATATCTCTCTGTCCGGATATCGGAATTGAGTGCCATTAGTGGCATTCGAACTAGACATCCGTAGTTTTCTAACGGTGTATCATGCACCTTCTAATTCGAGCTGAGTCATCTGTAGTGATTGATCAAAGTCGGCTACCCTGTTCTATTGGCCTATCCGAGAGAAAGGTAGAAGCTGCATTTTACGGCTCTATTTTCTTTCACTTAGGAATTGATTTTGAAAAAAATTTGTTCTGATGAAATGTAGCCTTTTGAATCTAGTTTTAAACGCCACTGACCATTCTCAGTTGAAAGTTGTATTGAGTGAGATATGGTGGAAATTGTAAACTGCAGCAGAGCTGGAAAACCCTACTTTTTGCTGGCCAACTGATTTGGTTGTTTATGAGATGCTTTGCTTTGAAAATTTTGATGTCAACCAACTATGAACTGCTTATGAAATGTTTCTTGGACTGTTGTTTCACAAATGAACCAAAATGGGACTGATTTCGTGGTGCAAAATGTTTAAAAAGGAAAAGAAAGCAAGAAGACAGATTTGTCTTGGAAATTCCTTAAACTTTGGTAGTTTTGTTAACTACCTTCCCGTGTGAATTTTCAAATGAAATTTGATAGAGAGGTAGTCCTCATATGTAAGTTGAATTGTACCAATTTTAGTGTCAATCTAAAACCATTTCAATATACAAATGATGTCCCAAATTTGTTTTTCAAATCTGGAAAACTTTTCCTTTTCTCTTGGCTGAATGGTAAAATCTGATTTGGGAAGTTATATTTCGAAAACCTTGATGTCAATTACCTCTAAATTGCTTATTGGATGTTTATGGAACATTGGTTTCAATGCTTGAATTAATTGAGGTTGATTGTGTGGAACAAAGCTTTTAAAAAGGAAGGAAACGTGAGAAGGCAGATTAGCCTTGGAACATTTCTTGAACTTCAGTTGTTTTAATGACTGCTTTCCCGTGGGAGTTTTTGCATGAAACTTGGTAGAAATATTTTTCACACATGGAAGACTTAGCGTACCAAGTTTGGTGTATTTCCAATGCCAAATCAGCCAAATGATACTTCAAAGATAGCCTTTCAAACCTGGAAACTGACAGAACAGTTTATAAAATGCGACCAACTTTGAACTGATGTATCTCAACACCTAAAACTCTGATTTTAGTTACGTTTGTTGTGTTTGAAACCTTGATTGGACTTCTTATTGTGTTACAAATTTCAGAGATTAGTTCTGTGAGAACCCGTAAAACCCTAATTATTTTCCTAGGGTTTATTTTCCCTTAAATGCATGTTTTCTGCATTATCTGGCTTAGACATATTTTCTCAGTGGTTTTTATGTGCAATTATAGTTTTTAGATGATTTTTCTAGTATTGGCAAGTTTTTAGAAAATTAAGAGTAAATAGTGGATGTGGGACCCACTAGTGCGAAAAGTTCGGAAAAATTCGGCCAATAAGGTTAAGTTTCGGATACTGTGAAAAATTTATCGGGTGTGAAGAGATAAGTAGTGTGTGTGAAGTGATTGATGTGAGAGAGAAAAGAAAGATAAGAATGCCTTTAATGAGGTGACAAGTGTCATCTTCTCATTTGTTGGACTTTAAGAAACACTATTCACTTTCTTGACTTTTTTGACCAAAGGATTAAATATCAAAAAAATTGCACAAAATTCACCATTTTTCTCTCCTTGTGGCCGGTTCTCCTTGAGCTAAGAAGAAAGGAATTTCCACCAACTTTCAAGCTTCCATTTGCCTTAATCTCCTACAAACAAAAGCCTAGATTAGATTCTACTCCATAAAAACCTTTCTTCTAGTGCTAGTAAGTGTATTAGTGAAGTTTGTTTGAAGGTCTAAGGTGGTCAACCTCTCTACATCTCTTGATTTCTTGGTAAGTGATGCTTGAACACCCTACTACATCTAATGATGCTTATGTTTGGCTTAGAAGTGGCTAAAGTGATGGATTATATGATTTATTTCTTGGTTTGGCTTGATTTGGTGAAGTTTTTAATTTTATGATGAATTTTCTGGTTTAATATGAAATGGATGTTGTAGCCATCTTTGATGATTGGCAATGGACTATAATGACTCTAGTAGGTGTGAATTTTGGATAAATGCAACCAATTTTGGATTTGAAGTGAATTGTGAAAAGTTAGGGTTCATAAACCCCTAATCTGTCTGAAATTTTAGGTCATAGATAGAGGCCGAATTGGACTTTGCTCAAAACATGAAAGTTGTAGGTATTGATGAGTATGAAGTGTCTACAAAATTTCAGGGCATTTGGAGTAGTATAGAGTGAGTTATGCCATTTTTACTGTTGCTGTTTTTGGTGAACAGAATGTCCGAACTGCGATAGTAATTGTCTGTTTTGACTGGAATTGGTTTGGATTCTGTTGTTGGTGTCTTCTGATGAGATGTATCTGGATATCTTAGCTATCATATGCCTTTGGAATTTCGGCATTTGGACCTGTATAGACTGAGTTGTGTTCATTACAGTTTTGTGTGTTTTGCAAACCTGTTGTGGTAATGCTGGCTTAGTTTTTGTCACATTTGACCTAGTTGTGCTAGGATTTGGACTGAGAGGCCTTCTTCAGTGTTGTAGCCCTGTTTCATAGCTTCGAAACGGTGGGTCTTACACTCCCATCCGATAACCGTAGTGAATTTGACGCCATTACCGCATAATAAGGGCAAAACAGTTTTTCTATTCGGGGCCAAGACTAATGCTACTTCTAATTTCTGGTTTGTTATCATGTTTAGTTATGTATGTGAAACTCTATTGGGTTGTGATTGGCGTTGTTTTATGACTCGTTATCGAGTCTCATTGTATGTGTTACATGTTTTAGGACGTGACGGTAGCTCACGACGTCTTGGTGATCGTGGTGCATGAAACACCACCTACTTGGTTGGTGAGTATACTACTCACTTAAATGTTACAATGTGGCTTTGTTATATGTGAGTTTGATGCCTTGAGGGCTTCTTTGGTTATTGGAAGTGATTGAGGTGAGGGTGTACTTGACCGCCCTCACCCCTTGTGATTCCATGTATGGCTAGTGATTGTTTTACTGAATTACTGCACTTGATATATGACATACTGAATTCCATTCTTGGAAACTGATTTGGTGTCATTGGGGTGAATGTCCAATGGCTTTACTGTATCACTGAGCTCAACCCCGTGTGGTAGTCAATTGGATCGAGCCGGCGAGGGCTTGGTCGTGAAAATTGTCAAGCCACGGGGACTGTACTGTGGAATCTTATGGTAATGAGACCTTTGGTTCCGGTATACTCGAGTATTACCAAAATGACTGAATGGAGTGCGGGCCCGGTTGGGGTATGATAGTTGGACGGTTGGATGTAAGTGATGTCTACGGATGGTTACTCTTAAACATTGACGGAGGGTCAATGAGGTTGGATCAAGAAATAAGCGTGGAAATGGGCTCTTGAGAGCCGTCTGTATCCTTTCACTGATTTGATTTACTTCTTATTTGCATACTTGCATTGAACGGTTATTCTTATATGATTTTAGATGCTTTGGTGGTGGTAACTCACTGAGCTTTAGCTCACACCGTTCCATTTGTTTTCCTTACAGGAAAATGATCACTTTTGGAAGTTGGTTGCCAAATTGAGCCATGTATATGCCATTTTGAATCGCTCTTGCATGAAACCCTAATGTATAGTGGGTTTATCTTTTGAATGGCAAACCAAACATGTATATCCATGATACATAGCTTTTGACATGCCCATGTGGTTGGAAATATTGGATTGTACTGTGTATATGTTAAATTGATGTTTGGGTGAACTTTGAATCGATTTGGCTATCAAACGGCAAAAGGAAAATTTTGAACGAAAAGGCTCTGGACTGAATCCGGCCAGGAATCCGGCCGGATTGGCGGCCGGATTGCGAAGAGTTTTTCGAAATATTTCGGATTGCTCACTGCCTTATATCCGGCCGAGAATCCGGCCTGAAATCCGGCCAGATTCTGACGTGTCCTGCACTATTCATTTTGGCTTCAATTTTCATTTTTTTTTATTTTGTGTTTTTGACTTGTTTGCGCGCAATGGGATGTTCCGGAACGTTATAGATTGACGTAAACTGTACCGTTAGTCCTGGCGAGAGCTGGGCAGGCAGTCCGCTAACCCCTTTGGTTCGCCTAAGGGGAAGGTGGGGCTGTCACAGGTGGTATCAGAGCCTAGGTTTGAATTAGCCTGGGTGTGATAGGACTGTTTGACTTGAGGATTGTTGTTTTGGCCTTTAAGCTTATATTTACGATTACATGTTCTTGTGATGTAGGATGGCCGGACTGGGTGACTCTAGTGCTAGTCCTTCGGGGGCTAGACCTCGCAAAGTACTCCCCGTGATTCCATATCAGATACGGCCGGGAGGGGCCGTCATTCGTTGGAGCCCGTCTAACCGTCTTCGACGGTGCCCGTGTAAGGAGAGATATGCTTACCCGAACACTCTCGTGTTTGCGCTAGATAAGGAGCGCAAGGTATTGGCTAGAGAAAATGCTCGACTTGAGGTCGATGCGATTCAGGATAGGGCGACCAGCGATAAGCAAGCGGCGCGTATTAAAGAGCTAGAGTACGACGTACTTGAGGCCGAAGATCGAGTTGACGACCTTTGCGCGCAATTGAGGGAGGCACGAGAGCGAGAGCTTAAGCGAGCTCGCAAGGTCAGGGGTCGCGCTGAGGCGATCCTTAATTTGTGTGACGATTGCCTGGAAGAGTGTAGCGACGAGGCGTCGTGTGCGGAGGCCGACCCTAGAGAGGAGTCTACCCCGTCGCCTGGGTCCCAGACCCCGGCAACTGACTAGGCCTTGACTTTTAGGCTTCTTTTGGGATAGTTGGTTGTTTTTGTATGTATAGAGGAATAGGGATAGAGCCTTAGCTAATCGTTGAGGGTCGTTAGATTAGCTACGTGTAAATCTCTTTTGATAAGGCCAATCCTCGGAGGATTTTCTATGTTTGTTTCTGACTTGCCTGTACATGACTTGACTGATTGTATATATGTGTGTGGCTTTTGGCTTGTATATATGTTTTGATCATGTTTGCAATGTATCCATATGTGTTACTGTGCAAGTTTTGAATGTTACTTACGATGCCGTATTATGACTTTGGCTTAGTACTCTTGCCTAGACCAAGTAAATTATGGAAGGTACTCGGAGTGGTCGGGGACGTGGGCGCGGTGCTAGACAACCCACACCGGTTAGGGGTACGGGGGAAACCTCGACTGGACCTGATCCTGAACCCCAAGCCGACCCTAATGCCCAGATAGCTGCTGCTATGCAGCAAATGACAAACCTGCTTGCACAAGTAGTGCAGCAACAAGCTCAGAACCCAAACCCTAACCCTGGAAACCCCGGAAACCCTGGCCACCATGTCGAGAGCGAGGATAGAGCTCTCGAACGTTTCCAAAAGTTCGCTCCGCCGAAATTTGTTGGGGGACCCGATCCAGACGTTGCTGAGAAATGGCTTGAGAAAATGGTTGATATATTTGCCGCTTTACATTACCCAGACGAACGGCAGGTGACTTTTGCCGTGTTTCAACTTGAAGGGGCTGCCCGTTCCTGGTGGAACGTAATTAGACAGAAATGGGAACGGGAGCAGACACCTAGGACTTGGGTGAACTTCATCCGCGAATTTAATGCAAAGTTTTTCCCTCCTCTAGTCCAGGAGAGGAAGGAGGACGAGTTTATCCGGCTCCGGCAAGGGGCTCAGACTGTGGCAGAGTACGAGAGTCAGTTCACCCGCCTGTCTAAATTCGCGCCTGAGCTAATCATAACTGAGCAACGACGGGTTAGGCGCTTCATTCAGGGTTTGAACGTTGAGATCCAGAAAGACCTCGCGGCGGCTCAAATAACCACGTTTAGCGAGGCAATGGAAAAAGCCCAACGGGTTGAAAGTGCACGGCTGCAGGTCCGAAACTTCCAGGCTAAGAAGCGTGGTTTTCCTGGGAGTACGTCTGGACAAGGTGAGAAGAGCACTCCTTCTAAGTTTGGACGAGGATCGGGTGGCGGCCGACACTCTGGTTCAGGCAGAGGGACTCCATTTAGGGGTAGTCAAGCTGGGCGTGGACAAAGGGGCAATGCTCAGAGTGGCTCGGCTTCGGCACCTCGTGGTCCCTGTGGGCATTGTGGAAA
This sequence comes from Coffea eugenioides, assembly GCF_003713205.1. Lineage (NCBI taxonomy): Eukaryota > Viridiplantae > Streptophyta > Magnoliopsida > Gentianales > Rubiaceae > Coffea > Coffea eugenioides. Next base: position 244,907 of record NW_020862665.1, on the reverse strand, counting down.
AGCAAACCACACCGAGGATAACTGCTGGAGGAAGCAGGGTAAGTGTCTGCGGTGTGGAAGCGCGGACCACCAACTGGCTACTTGCCCGGTCCTGAAACAGGATGGAAAGGGAAGCCAACCCCCGCCGAGGACCAATACTGGACCAACGAAGGGAGATGGGTCCAAACCGAAAGTTCCAGCTAGGGTTTACTCCTTAGAGCCCCATCAGGTCCCAGAGTCTTCGGAGGTCGTAGAAGGTACGATCCCTATTTTCCACCGCTTTGCCAAAGTTTTAATTGATCCTGGTGCCACTCATTCGTTTGTTAACCCTGATTTCATGTGTGGCATCGATATAAAACCTGCTAGTTTACCTTATGACCTAGAAGTTAGTACACCTACGGGAAATCAACGTTTGGTGACTAGTATGGTTTATAGGGATTGCGATGTTTGGGTAGGTGAAAGGAGATTTTTAGGAGACCTGATTAGCTTGTCCATTAAGGGGTACGATGTGATTTTGGGTATGGACTGGTTAGCCAAATATAACGCCCAACTGGATTGTAAAACGAAAATAGTAGAATTTCGCATTCCTGGCGAGGCAACCTTAAGGTTGGATATAAGGGATAGGTTAGCCTCATCTGCTCTCATTTCTGGCATTCGAGCTAGGAAACTGATAAGTAGAGGGGCGCAAGGATTTTTGGCCTTCTTAATTAATACCCTTACGGATAAGTTAAAGGTAGAAGATGTGGCCATAGTGAGGGACTTTCCGGATGTATTTCCTGATGAGTTAGTAGCCTTACCTCCGGAAAGGGAGATAGAATTCCGTATAGACTTGTTGCCTGGAACCGTACCTATCTCGAAAACCCCTTACCGAATGGCGCCTGCAGAACTTAAAGAGCTTAAGTTACAGTTGCAAGATCTGTTGGAGCGGGGTTTTCATACACGAGAGTGAGTCTCCTTGGGGAGCTCCTGTTCTATTTGTGAAGAAAAAGGATGGAACTTTGAGGATGTGTATTGACTATAGGGGGCTGAACAACGTTACGATCAAGAATAAATATCCACTGCCCCACATTGATGAGTTATTCGACCAGTTGCAAGGAGCAGTGGTCTTCTCGAAGTTAGATCTCCGACAGGGATACTACCAGTTGTTGATTAGGAAGGAGGACATTCCGAAAACTGCTTTTAATTCAAGATACGGGCACTACGAGTTCGCCGTTATGCCCTTTGGACTGACCAATGCTCCCGCCGCCTTCATGGACCTAATGCATAGGGTTTTCAAACCCTATCTAGACCGATTTGTCGTTGTGTTTATTGATGACATTTTGGTCTACTCTAAGACACGCGAGGAGCATGAGGAGCATTTGAGAGTGGTGTTGCAAACGTTAAGGGAACATCAGTTGTATGCCAAATTTAGTAAATGCGAGTTTTGGTTGGAGAAAGTAGCATTCCTAGGGCACGTAATCTCCCACGAAGGTATTTCGGTGGACCCGGCAAAGGTTGAGGCCGTGACAAATTGGAAGAGGCCAGAAACCCCCACGGAAATTCGTAGCTTTTTAGGGCTAGCTGGGTACTACCGACGGTTTATTAAAGATTTTTCCAAACTGGCAGGACCTTTAACTGACTTGACAAAGAAGCATGGCCAGTTTATCTGGAACGGCCGTTGCGAAACAAGTTTCCAGGAATTAAAGAGAAGATTGACCACGGCTCCGGTACTGGTCTTGCCAAATGGAGTGGACGGGTTCGCGGTATATGCAGATGCGTCGCGAGAAGGCCTGGGGTGTGTTTTGATGCAGAATCGGAATGTAATTGCATTTGCCTCTAGGAAGTTAAAGCTTCACGAGCAGAATTACCCGACGCACGATCTGGAACTAGCCGCAGTTGTCTTTGCACTGAAAAAGTGGAGGCATTACCTATATGGGGTGACTTTCGAAGTGTATTCGGATCACAAAAGTCTTAGATACCTCTTTTCCCAGAAGGAACTAAACATGAGGCAACGAAGGTGGATGGAATTTCTGGAAGATTACGACTGTACAATCAATTACCATCCGGGAAAGGCAAATGTGGTAGCAGATGCCTTGAGTCGTAAGGTGCAAATAGCAGGGCTAATGATTAAGGAGTGGGATTTGCTAGAATCCGTGTGCGAGTGGAAACCCTGTCTAGGGAGCCATAAGGTGATATTTGGCAATGTTAGGGTTACCTCCACTCTATTGGAACGTATTAAAGAGGCACAAAAAGAAGATTTGATGGTACAGAAATGGAGAGAGAAAGTGGATAAGGGAGAAACTACGGACTTTAATTTGAGTCCTGAGGGAATTTTAAAATATCGGAACCGAATAGTGGTACCGAAGGTGGAGTCGTTGAAAATGGAGATTCTGGAGGAAGCTCATCGGTCCAAGTATACAATCCATCCGGGCAGCAGCAAGATGTATCAAGACCTAAAAGGAACTTATTGGTGGGACAACATGAAGAAGGAAATCGCTCAATACGTGCAGAAATGTCTCATTTGCCAGCAAGTGAAGGCAGAGCATCAAAAACCATCGGGTCTGTTACAACCCTTGGAGATACCCGAGTGGAAGTGGGAAAACATCACCATGGACTTCGTTTCAGGTTTACCGAGGACACAAAGAGGACACGATGCCGTTTGGGTGATCGTTGATCGATTAACCAAGTCGGCCCATTTCTTGCCGGTAAACATGAAGTATTCAATGGACAAGTTGGCTCGACTGTACATGGATGAGGTTGTAAGACTACACGGTGTTCCTGTGAGCATCGTTTCCGATCGGGATCCACGGTTTGTGTCACGATTTTGGCAAAAGTTCCAAGAAACCCTGGGGACGAAACTCAATTTGAGCACGACCTATCATCCTCAGACGGATGGACAGTCAGAGCGGACGATTCAAACTCTCGAGGACATGCTACGAACTTGCATTCTGGATTTCGGAGGCAACTGGGGTCAACACATGACCTTGGTAGAGTTTGCGTACAACAATAGCTTTCATTCGTCGATTCAAATGGCTCCGTACGAAGCTCTCTACGGACGCAAGTGCCGGTCGCCGATTTACTGGGATGAAGTTGGCGAAAAGAAAGCTTTAGACCCGGCAACTATTCCATGGATGGAAGAGGCTCAAGAGAAAGTCAAGTTGATACGGCAACGACTTCAAACAGCTCAAAGTCGACAAAAGAGTTACGCGGATAATCGAAGAAAAGACTTGGAGTTTGAAGTTGGAGACCACGTATTTCTCAAGATCACACCCTTACGAAGTCTTACAACGGGTAAAGGAAAGAAACTTCAACCGCGGTACGTCGGACCCTACAAGATCCTTCAGAGGGTTGGAGCGGTCGCGTATCGATTGGAACTGCCATCCAGTCTATCTCGAATCCATGATGTATTTCACGTCTCGATGCTAAAGAAGTATCATCCAGACCCATCCCATATATTGCAACCGGAGGAGATTGAAGTGGATGAATCACTGGCCTATGAAGAGAAACCGGTCCAAGTACTCGATCGAAACGTCAAAGAGCTCCGAAACAAGAAGATTCCGCTAGTGAAAGTGCTATGGAGAAACCACGGAGTTGAGGAAGCTACCTGGGAAGTGGAAGATGAAATGCGAAGGAAATACCCAAACCTTTTCGGGAGTTAAGGTGAGAAATTTCGAGGACGAAATTCTTTTAAGGGGGAGAGAGTGTGAGAACCCGTAAAACCCTAATTATTTTCCTAGGGTTTATTTTCCTTTAAATGCATGTTTTCTGCATTTTCTGGCTTAGACATATTTTCTCAGTGGTTTTTATGAGCAATTATAGTTTTGAGATGATTTTTCTAGTATTGGCAAGTTTTTAGAAAATTAAGAGTAAATAGTGGATGTGGGACCCACTAGTGCGAAAAGTTCGGAAAAATTCGGCCAATAAGGTTAAGTTTCGGATACTGTGAAAAATTTATCGGGTGTGAAGAGATAAGTAGTGTGTGTGAAGTGATTGATGTGAGAGAGAAAAGAAAGATAAGAATGCCTTTAATGAGGTGACAAGTGTCATCTTCTCATTTGTTGGACTTTAAGAAACACTATTCACTTTCTTGACTTTTTTGACCAAAGGATTAAATATCAAAAAAATTGCACAAAATTCACCATTTTTCTCTCCTTGTGGCCGGTTCTCCTTGAGCTAAGAAGAAAGGAATTTCCACCAACTTTGAAGCTTCCATTTGCCTTAATCTCCTACAAACAAAAGCCTAGATTAGATTCTACTCCATAAAAACCTTTCTTCTAGTGCTAGTAAGTGTATTAGTGAAGTTTGTTTGAAGGTCTAAGGTGGTCAACCTCTCTACATCTCTTGATTTCTTGGTACGTGATGCTTGAACACCCTACTACATCTAATGATGCTTATGTTTGGCTTAGAAGTGGCTAAAGTGATGGATTATATGATTTATTTCTTGGTTTGGCTTGATTTGGTGAAGTTTTTAATTTTATGATGAATTTTCTGGTTTAATATGAAATGGATGTTGTAGCCATCTTTGATGATTGGAAATGGACTATAATGACTCTAGTAGGTGTGAATTTTGGATAAATGCAACCAATTTTGGATTTGAAGTGAATTGTGAAAAGTTAGGGTTCATAAACCCCTAATCTGTCCGAAATTTTAGGTCATAGATAGAGGCCGAATTGGACTTTGCTCAAAACATGAAAGTTGTAGGTATTGATGAGTATGAAGTGCCTGCAAAATTTCAGGGCATTTGGAGTAGTATAGAGTGAGTTATACCGTTTTTACTGTTGCTGTTTTTGGTGAACAGAATGTCCGAACTGCGATAGTAATTGTCTGTTTTGACTGGAATTGGTTTGGATTCTGTTGTTGGTGTCTTCTACTGAGATGTAGCTGGATATCTTAGCTATCATATGCCTTTGGAATTTCGGCATTTGGACCTGTATAGACTGAGTTGTGTTCATTACAGTTTTGTGTGTTTTGCAAACCTGTTGTGGTAATGCTGGCTTAGTTTTTGTCACATTTGACCTAGTTGTGCTAGGATTTGGACTGAGAGGCCTTCTTCAGTGTTGTAGCCCTGTTTCATAGCTTCGAAACGGTGGGTCTTACACTCCCATCCGATAACCGTAGTGAATTTGACGCCATTACCGCATAATAAGGGCAAAACAGTTTTTCTATTCGGGGCCAAGACTAATGCTACTTCTAATTTCTGGTTTGTTATCATGTTTAGTTATGTATGTGAAACTCTATTGGGTTGTGATTGGCGTTGTTTTATGACTCGTTATCGAGTCTCATTGTATGTGTTACATGTTTTAGGACGTGACGGTAGCTCACGACGTCTTGGTGATCGTGGTGCATGAAACACCACCTACTTGGTTGGTGAGTATACTACTCACTTAAATGTTACAATGTGGCTTTGTTATATGTGAGTTTGATGCCTTGAGGGCTTCTTTGGTTATTGGAAGTGATTGAGGTGAGGGTGTACTTGACCGCCCTCACCCCTTGTGATTCCATGTATGGCTAGTGATTGTTTTACTGAATTACTGCACTTGATATATGACATACTGAATTCCATTCTTGGAAACTGATTTGGTGTCATTGGGGTGAATGTCCAATGGCTTTACTGTATCACTGAGCTCAACCCCGTGTGGTAGTCAATTGGATCGAGCCGGCGAGGGCTTGGTCGTGAAAATTGTCAAGCCACGGGGACTGTACTGTGGAATCTTATGGTAATGAGACCTTTGGTTCCGGTATACTCGAGTATTACCAAAATGACTGAATGGAGTGCGGGCCCGGTTGGGGTATGATAGTTGGACGGTTGGATGTAAGTGATGTCTACGGATGGTTACTCTTAAACATTGACGGAGGGTCAATGAGGTTGGATCAAGAAATAAGCGTGGAAATGGGCTCTTGAGAGCCGTCTGTATCCTTTCACTGATTTGATTTACTTCTTATTTGTATACTTGCATTGAACGGTTATTCTTATATGATTTTAGATGCTTTGGTGGTGGTAACTCACTGAGCTTTAGCTCACACCGTTCCATTTGTTTTCCTTACAGGAAAATGATCACTTTTGGAAGTTGGTTGCCAAATTGAGCCATGTATATGCCATTTTGAATCGCTCTTGCATGAAACCCTAATGTATAGTGGGTTTATCTTTTGAATGGCAAACCAAACATGTATATCCATGATACATAGCTTTTGACATGCCCATGTGGTTGGAAATATTGGATTGTACTGTGTATATGTTAAATTGATGTTTGGGTGAACTTTGAATCGATTTGGCTATCAAACGGCAAAAGGAAAATTTTGAACGAAAAGGCTCTGGACTGAATCCGGCCAGGAATCCGGCCGGATTGGCGGCCGGATTGCGAAGAGTTTTTCGAAATATTTCGGATTGCTCACTGCCTTATATCCGGCCGAGAATCCGGCCTGAAATCCGGCCAGATTCTGACGTGTCCTGCACTATTCATTTTGGCTTCAATTTTCATTTTTTTTTATTTTGTGTTTTTGACTTGTTTGCGCGCAATGGGATGTTCCGGAACGTTATAGATTGACGTAAACTGTACCGTTAGTCCTGGCGAGAGCTGGGCAGGCAGTCCGCTAACCCCTTTGGTTCGCCTAAGGGGAAGGTGGGGCTGTCACAGGTGGTATCAGAGCCTAGGTTTGAATTAGCCTGGGTGTGATAGGACTGTTTGACTTGAGGATTGTTGTTTTGGCCTTTAAGCTTATATTTACGATTACATGTTCTTGTGATGTAGGATGGCCGGACTGGGTGACTCTAGTGCTAGTCCTTCGGGGGCTAGACCTCGCAAAGTACTCCCCGTGATTCCATATCAGATACGGCCGGGAGGGGCCGTCATTCGTTGGAGCCCGTCTAACCGTCTTCGACGGTGCCCGTGTAAGGAGAGATATGCTTACCCGAACACTCTCGTGTTTGCGCTAGATAAGGAGCGCAAGGTATTGGCTAGAGAAAATGCTCGACTTGAGGTCGATGCGATTCAGGATAGGGCGACCAGCGATAAGCAAGCGGCGCGTATTAAAGAGCTAGAGTACGACGTACTTGAGGCCGAAGATCGAGTTGACGACCTTTGCGCGCAATTGAGGGAGGCACGAGAGCGAGAGCTTAAGCGAGCTCGCAAGGTCAGGGGTCGCGCTGAGGCGATCCTTAATTTGTGTGACGATTGCCTGGAAGAGTGTAGCGACGAGGCGTCGTGTGCGGAGGCCGACCCTAGAGAGGAGTCTACCCCGTCGCCTGGGTCCCAGACCCCGGCAACTGACTAGGCCTTGACTTTTAGGCTTCTTTTGGGATAGTTGGTTGTTTTTGTATGTATAGAGGAATAGGGATAGAGCCTTAGCTAATCGTTGAGGGTCGTTAGATTAGCTACGTGTAAATCTCTTTTGATAAGGCCAATCCTCGGAGGATTTTCTATGTTTGTTTCTGACTTGCCTGTACATGACTTGACTGATTGTATATATGTGTGTGGCTTTTGGCTTGTATATATGTTTTGATCATGTTTGCAATGTATCCATATGTGTTACTGTGCAAGTTTTGAATGTTACTTACGATGCCGTATTATGACTTTGGCTTAGTACTCATGCCTAGACCAAGTAAATTATGGAAGGTACTCGGAGTGGTCGGGGACGTGGGCGCGGTGCTAGACAACCCACACCGGTTAGGGGTACGGGGGAAACCTCGACTGGACCTGATCCTGAACCCCAAGCCGACCCTAATGCCCAGATAGCTGCTGCTATGCAGCAAATGACAAACCTGCTTGCACAAGTAGTGCAGCAACAAGCTCAGAACCCAAACCCTAACCCTGGAAACCCCGGAAACCCTGGCCACCATGTCGAGAGCGAGGATAGAGCTCTCGAACGTTTCCAAAAGTTCGCTCCGCCGAAATTTGTTGGGGGACCCGATCCAGACGTTGCTGAGAAATGGCTTGAGAAAATGGTTGATATATTTGCCGCTTTACATTACCCAGACGAACGGCAGGTGACTTTTGCCGTGTTTCAACTTGAAGGGGCTGCCCGTTCCTGGTGGAACGTAATTAGACAGAAATGGGAATGGGAGCAGACACCTAGGACTTGGGTGAACTTCATCCGCGAATTTAATGCAAAGTTTTTCCCTCCTCTAGTCCAGGAGAGGAAGGAGGACGAGTTTATCCGGCTCCGGCAAGGGGCTCAGACTGTGGCAGAGTACGAGAGTCAGTTCACCCGCCTGTCTAAATTCGCGCCTGAGCTAATCATAACTGAGCAACGACGGGTTAGGCGCTTCATTCAGGGTTTGAACGTTGAGATCCAGAAAGACCTCGCGGCGGCTCAAATAACCACGTTTAGCGAGGCAATGGAAAAAGCCCAACGGGTTGAAAGTGCACGGCTGCAGGTCCGAAACTTCCAGGCTAAGAAGCGTGGTTTTCCTGGGAGTACGTCTGGACAAGGTGAGAAGAGCACTCCTTCTAAGTTTGGACGAGGATCGGGTGGCGGCCGACACTCTGGTTCAGGCAGAGGGACTCCATTTAGGGGTAGTCAAGCTGGGCGTGGACAAAGGGGCAATGCTCAGAGTGGCTCGGCTTCGGCACCTCGTGGTCCCTGTGGGCATTGTGGAAAAGCAAACCACACCGAGGATAACTGCTGGAGGAAGCAGGGTAAGTGTCTGCGGTGTGGAAGCGCGGACCACCAACTGGCTACTTGCCCGGTCCTGAAACAGGATGGAAAGGGAAGCCAACCCCCGCCGAGGACCAATACTGGACCAACGAAGGGAGATGGGTCCAAACCGAAAGTTCCAGCTAGGGTTTACTCCTTAGAGCCCCATCAGGTCCCAGAGTCTTCGGAGGTCGTAGAAGGTACGATCCCTATTTTCCACCGCTTTGCCAAAGTTTTAATTGATCCTGGTGCCACTCATTCGTTTGTTAACCCTGATTTCATGTGTGGCATCGATATAAAACCTGCTAGTTTACCTTATGACCTAGAAGTTAGTACACCTACGGGAAATCAACGTTTGGTGACTAGTATGGTTTATAGGGATTGCGATGTTTGGGTAGGTGAAAGGAGATTTTTAGGAGACCTGATTAGCTTGTCCATTAAGGGGTACGATGTGATTTTGGGTATGGACTGGTTAGCCAAATATAACGCCCAACTGGATTGTAAAACGAAAATAGTAGAATTTCGCATTCCTGGCGAGGCAACCTTAAGGTTGGATATAAGGGATAGGTTAGCCTCATCTGCTCTCATTTCTGGCATTCGAGCTAGGAAACTGATAAGTAGAGGGGCGCAAGGATTTTTGGCCTTCTTAATTAATACCCTTACGGATAAGTTAAAGGTAGAAGATGTGGCCATAGTGAGGGACTTTCCGGATGTATTTCCTGATGAGTTAGTAGCCTTACCTCCGGAAAGGGAGATAGAATTCCGTATAGACTTGTTGCCTGGAACCGTACCTATCTCGAAAACCCCTTACCGAATGGCGCCTGCAGAACTTAAAGAGCTTAAGTTACAGTTGCAAGATCTGTTGGAGCGGGGTTTTCATACACGAGAGTGAGTCTCCTTGGGGAGCTCCTGTTCTATTTGTGAAGAAAAAGGATGGAACTTTGAGGATGTGTATTGACTATAGGGGGCTGAACAACGTTACGATCAAGAATAAATATCCACTGCCCCACATTGATGAGTTATTCGACCAGTTGCAAGGAGCAGTGGTCTTCTCGAAGTTAGATCTCCGACAGGGATACTACCAGTTGTTGATTAGGAAGGAGGACATTCCGAAAACTGCTTTTAATTCAAGATACGGGCACTACGAGTTCGCCGTTATGCCCTTTGGACTGACCAATGCTCCCGCCGCCTTCATGGACCTAATGCATAGGGTTTTCAAACCCTATCTAGACCGATTTGTCGTTGTGTTTATTGATGACATTTTGGTCTACTCTAAGACACGCGAGGAGCATGAGGAGCATTTGAGAGTGGTGTTGCAAACGTTAAGGGAACATCAGTTGTATGCCAAATTTAGTAAATGCGAGTTTTGGTTGGAGAAAGTAGCATTCCTAGGGCACGTAATCTCCCACGAAGGTATTTCGGTGGACCCGGCAAAGGTTGAGGCCGTGACAAATTGGAAGAGGCCAGAAACCCCCACGGAAATTCGTAGCTTTTTAGGGCTAGCTGGGTACTACCGACGGTTTATTAAAGATTTTTCCAAACTGGCAGGACCTTTAACTGACTTGACAAAGAAGCATGGCCAGTTTATCTGGAACGGCCGTTGCGAAACAAGTTTCCAGGAATTAAAGAGAAGATTGACCACGGCTCCGGTACTGGTCTTGCCAAATGGAGTGGACGGGTTCGCGGTATATGCAGATGCGTCGCGAGAAGGCCTGGGGTGTGTTTTGATGCAGAATCGGAATGTAATTTCATTTGCCTCTAGGAAGTTAAAGCTTCACGAGCAGAATTACCCGACGCACGATCTGGAACTAGCCGCAGTTGTCTTTGCACTGAAAAAGTGGAGGCATTACCTATATGGGGTGACTTTCGAAGTGTATTCGGATCACAAAAGTCTTAGATACCTCTTTTCCCAGAAGGAACTAAACATGAGGCAACGAAGGTGGATGGAATTTCTGGAAGATTACGACTGTACAATCAATTACCATCCGGGAAAGGCAAATGTGGCAGCAGATGCCTTGAGTCGTAAGGTGCAAATAGCAGGGCTAATGATTAAGGAGTGGGATTTGCTAGAATCCGTGTGCGAGTGGAAACCCTGTCTAGGGAGCCATAAGGTGATATTTGGCAATGTTAGGGTTACCTCCACTCTATTGGAACGTATTAAAGAGGCACAAAAAGAAGATTTGATGGTACAGAAATGGAGAGAGAAAGTGGATAAGGGAGAAACTACGGACTTTAATTTGAGTCCTGAGGGAATTTTAAAATATCGGAACCGAATAGTGGTACCGAAGGTGGAGTCGTTGAAAATGGAGATTCTGGAGGAAGCTCATCGGTCCAAGTATACAATCCATCCGGGCAGCAGCAAGATGTATCAAGACCTAAAAGGAACTTATTGGTGGGACAACATGAAGAAGGAAATCGCTCAATACGTGCAGAAATGTCTCATTTGCCAGCAAGTGAAGGCAGAGCATCAAAAACCATCGGGTCTGTTACAACCCTTGGAGATACCCGAGTGGAAGTGGGAAAACATCACCATGGACTTCGTTTCAGGTTTACCGAGGACACAAAGAGGACACGATGCCGTTTGGGTGATCGTTGATCGATTAACCAAGTCGGCCCATTTCTTGCCGGTAAACATGAAGTATTCAATGGACAAGTTGGCTCGACTGTACATGGATGAGGTTGTAAGACTACACGGTGTTCCTGTGAGCATCGTTTCCGATCGGGATCCACGGTTTGTGTCACGATTTTGGCAAAAGTTCCAAGAAACCCTGGGGACGAAACTCAATTTGAGCACGACCTATCATCCTCAGACGGATGGACAGTCAGAGCGGACGATTCAAACTCTCGAGGACATGCTACGAACTTGCATTCTGGATTTCGGAGGCAACTGGGGTCAACACATGACCTTGGTAGAGTTTGCGTACAACAATAGCTTTCATTCGTCGATTCAAATGGCTCCGTACGAAGCTCTCTACGGACGCAAGTGCCGGTCGCCGATTTACTGGGATGAAGTTGGCGAAAAGAAAGCTTTAGACCCGGCAACTATTCCATGGATGGAAGAGGCTCAAGAGAAAGTCAAGTTGATACGGCAACGACTTCAAACAGCTCAAAGTCGACAAAAGAGTTACGCGGATAATCGAAGAAAAGACTTGGAGTTTGAAGTTGGAGACCACGTATTTCTCAAGATCACACCCTTACGAAGTCTTACAACGGGTAAAGGAAAGAAACTTCAACCGCGGTACGTCGGACCCTACAAGATCCTTCAGAGGGTTGGAGCGGTCGCGTATCGATTGGAACTGCCATCCAGTCTATCTCGAATCCATGATGTATTTCACGTCTCGATGCTAAAGAAGTATCATCCAGACCCATCCCATATATTGCAACCGGAGGAGATTGAAGTGGATGAATCACTGGCCTATGAAGAGAAACCGGTCCAAGTACTCGATCGAAACGTCAAAGAGCTCCGAAACAAGAAGATTCCGCTAGTGAAAGTGCTATGGAGAAACCACGGAGTTGAGGAAGCTACCTGGGAAGTGGAAGATGAAATGCGAAGGAAATACCCAAACCTTTTCGGGAGTTAAGGTGAGAAATTTCGAGGACGAAATTCTTTTAAGGGGGAGAGAGTGTGAGAACCCGTAAAACCCTAATTATTTTCCTAGGGTTTATTTTCCTTTAAATGCATGTTTTCTGCATTTTCTGGCTTAGACATATTTTCTCAGTGGTTTTTATGAGCAATTATAGTTTTGAGATGATTTTTCTAGTATTGGCAAGTTTTTAGAAAATTAAGAGTAAATAGTGGATGTGGGACCCACTAGTGCGAAAAGTTCGGAAAAATTCGGCCAATAAGGTTAAGTTTCGGATACTGTGAAAAATTTATCGGGTGTGAAGAGATAAGTAGTGTGTGTGAAGTGATTGATGTGAGAGAGAAAAGAAAGATAAGAATGCCTTTAATGAGGTGACAAGTGTCATCTTCTCATTTGTTGGACTTTAAGAAACACTATTCACTTTCTTGACTTTTTTGACCAAAGGATTAAATATCAAAAAAATTGCACAAAATTCACCATTTTTCTCTCCTTGTGGCCGGTTCTCCTTGAGCTAAGAAGAAAGGAATTTCCACCAACTTTGAAGCTTCCATTTGCCTTAATCTCCTACAAACAAAAGCCTAGATTAGATTCTACTCCATAAAAACCTTTCTTCTAGTGCTAGTAAGTGTATTAGTGAAGTTTGTTTGAAGGTCTAAGGTGGTCAACCTCTCTACATCTCTTGATTTCTTGGTACGTGATGCTTGAACACCCTACTACATCTAATGATGCTTATGTTTGGCTTAGAAGTGGCTAAAGTGATGGATTATATGATTTATTTCTTGGTTTGGCTTGATTTGGTGAAGTTTTTAATTTTATGATGAATTTTCTGGTTTAATATGAAATGGATGTTGTAGCCATCTTTGATGATTGGAAATGGACTATAATGACTCTAGTAGGTGTGAATTTTGGATAAATGCAACCAATTTTGGATTTGAAGTGAATTGTGAAAAGTTAGGGTTCATAAACCCCTAATCTGTCCGAAATTTTAGGTCATAGATAGAGGCCGAATTGGACTTTGCTCAAAACATGAAAGTTGTAGGTATTGATGAGTATGAAGTGCCTGCAAAATTTCAGGGCATTTGGAGTAGTATAGAGTGAGTTATACCGTTTTTACTGTTGCTGTTTTTGGTGAACAGAATGTCCGAACTGCGATAGTAATTGTCTGTTTTGACTGGAATTGGTTTGGATTCTGTTGTTGGTGTCTTCTACTGAGATGTAGCTGGATATCTTAGCTATCATATGCCTTTGGAATTTCGGCATTTGGACCTGTATAGACTGAGTTGTGTTCATTACAGTTTTGTGTGTTTTGCAAACCTGTTGTGGTAATGCTGGCTTAGTTTTTGTCACATTTGACCTAGTTGTGCTAGGATTTGGACTGAGAGGCCTTCTTCAGTGTTGTAGCCCTGTTTCATAGCTTCGAAACGGTGGGTCTTACACTCCCATCCGATAACCGTAGTGAATTTGACGCCATTACCGCATAATAAGGGCAAAACAGTTTTTCTATTCGGGGCCAAGACTAATGCTACTTCTAATTTCTGGTTTGTTATCATGTTTAGTTATGTATGTGAAACTCTATTGGGTTGTGATTGGCGTTGTTTTATGACTCGTTATCGAGTCTCATTGTATGTGTTACATGTTTTAGGACGTGACGGTAGCTCACGACGTCTTGGTGATCGTGGTGCATGAAACACCACCTACTTGGTTGGTGAGTATACTACTCACTTAAATGTTACAATGTGGCTTTGTTATATGTGAGTTTGATGCCTTGAGGGCTTCTTTGGTTATTGGAAGTGATTGAGGTGAGGGTGTACTTGACCGCCCTCACCCCTTGTGATTCCATGTATGGCTAGTGATTGTTTTACTGAATTACTGCACTTGATATATGACATACTGAATTCCATTCTTGGAAACTGATTTGGTGTCATTGGGGTGAATGTCCAATGGCTTTACTGTATCACTGAGCTCAACCCCGTGTGGTAGTCAATTGGATCGAGCCGGCGAGGGCTTGGTCGTGAAAATTGTCAAGCCACGGGGACTGTACTGTGGAATCTTATGGTAATGAGACCTTTGGTTCCGGTATACTCGAGTATTACCAAAATGACTGAATGGAGTGCGGGCCCGGTTGGGGTATGATAGTTGGACGGTTGGATGTAAGTGATGTCTACGGATGGTTACTCTTAAACATTGACGGAGGGTCAATGAGGTTGGATCAAGAAATAAGCGTGGAAATGGGCTCTTGAGAGCCGTCTGTATCCTTTCACTGATTTGATTTACTTCTTATTTGTATACTTGCATTGAACGGTTATTCTTATATGATTTTAGATGCTTTGGTGGTGGTAACTCACTGAGCTTTAGCTCACACCGTTCCATTTGTTTTCCTTACAGGAAAATGATCACTTTTGGAAGTTGGTTGCCAAATTGAGCCATGTATATGCCATTTTGAATCGCTCTTGCATGAAACCCTAATGTATAGTGGGTTTATCTTTTGAATGGCAAACCAAACATGTATATCCATGATACATAGCTTTTGACATGCCCATGTGGTTGGAAATATTGGATTGTACTGTGTATATGTTAAATTGATGTTTGGGTGAACTTTGAATCGATTTGGCTATCAAACGGCAAAAGGAAAATTTTGAACGAAAAGGCTCTGGACTGAATCCGGCCAGGAATCCGGCCGGATTGGCGGCCGGATTGCGAAGAGTTTTTCGAAATATTTCGGATTGCTCACTGCCTTATATCCGGCCGAGAATCCGGCCTGAAATCCGGCCAGATTCTGACGTGTCCTGCACTATTCATTTTGGCTTCAATTTTCATTTTTTTTTATTTTGTGTTTTTGACTTGTTTGCGCGCAATGGGATGTTCCGGAACGTTATAGATTGACGTAAACTGTACCGTTAGTCCTGGCGAGAGCTGGGCAGGCAGTCCGCTAACCCCTTTGGTTCGCCTTAGGGGAAGGTGGGGCTGTCACAGAATTGGACTTTGCTTAAAACATGAAAGTTGTAGGTATTGATGTTTTAAGGGTGCCTGTAAAATTTCAGATCATTTGGAGTAGTGTAGAGTGAGAAATGTCGTTTTTACTGTTGCTGTTCTGGGTTCATCAGGATGGCCGAATTGCGCCTGTAATCGGCTGTTTTGACTGGAATTGCTTTGGATTTGGTTGTTGAGGTCTTCTGATGAAATGTATCTTGATGTCATAGCTATCATATGCCTTTGGAATTTCTGCATTCGGACCTGTATAGACTGAGTTGGACTAATTACAGCATAGTGTAATTTGTAAACCTGCAATTAAGGTTCTGGCTTGGTATTTTGCATATTTGACTTAGTTGTGCTAGGATTTGGATTGAGAGGCCTTCTACATTGTTGTAGCCCCTTAAGTCCTGGATATTCCTGTAAATTTTCAGGATTAACGGAGTGGTATAACCTGAGTTCTAAACGAAATACTCAGACCTGTTTTGACCATCAAATTCTGTTCTGTTCCTATATCCGGACAGTTTACTACTGGAACTTTGGCTTCACGTTTGACTAGGTTACAAGCTGTTTGGGCTTGCGACCAAAACACCAAACTTATAGCTCTATATCAGAGCTTTCTAACGCCCTTGGAATTTCATGAATCGGATTTATAGAACCTGAGATATAGCCGAGCAAATAAGGCCTGCCCGTGAAAATGACCATTTTCTGGTCAGATTTGTTTTGGTCCTGACGACCAACTTCTGTTCCGAATTTGGATTACCGACCTTCATGAAAGTTGTTCCATTTGGAATGAACTATCTAACTGCCAATTTTCAGCTCTTTTGCCCATGTGTAGCATAGAAAACAGTTTGCACTCAAAACTGACCATTTGTGCATTGGCCAGATTTCGTATGTGATTGTGTTTGGTTCATTTGGGGCTGAAGCCTCCAGTTTCAGTTCTGGATGTCTTCATAACAGTTGTTGTTCATCCTTTAAGCTTCGATATGGCATCTCATACGCCTTAATCCGATATTCGTAGCTCAACTTATGATTAAAATAGAAACGAGTGTCAAATCTGCCGTTTCCGCTAACGGCCGTTTCCGTTTCCGTCCGTCATATGTACGTGCGCGCGTGCCGTTTTTGCCGTTTTGTTTGTTTGAGGCACGATAGTAGCCGTTTACGATATTATGTGACACAATCTCCTATTTCAGACGGTGGTGAGCTGGGCGGATCTAGTGGGGTCCACTACTAGCTGTTCGTTTCGATCCGACTTCGTACTTTTGCTATTTCCGTTTTGAGTAAGTATTCAGGCCAGTTTGGTGTGTTTTCTTTGCTATGTGTTTGAGATATGTGAAAACGGTACTTAGGCGAGGGTGTACTTTATCGCACTCGACCTAAATCCTAATTTGAATGTATACTTGTACTTGGCATATGTATATGAACCTTTTGGAACCAAAACCCTTGAGCTTGTGGCTCGAGGCGACTTTCGAGTAAAGTTTGTGAAGTTTGCAAAGTTTGTGAGTTCGTGGGCCCGATCTAAGACCTGTATGGACTATTCGAGCCGGTTAGGGCTTGGTCGAAGTCAGTCCAACTTAGTCTGAGGTCACCAAGTTTGTAGGTTCATGTTATGAACCAATTTTGTGAATCCGGTTCACCGAGAAGGTGACCAAGTTTGTGACCCGAGCTTGTGACTCAAGCTCAAGTTTGTGATTTCGTTCGCCCGGGCAAGTTTGTGAGGTGACTGGCCAGTGAGGGTGATAAGGTGTCGGTGGGTGTACAAGTGAAGTTCTACGGACCATTTTGTGTGGTCGACGGAGTGTCGGCAGGAGGTCATACATGGCACATGAATTGGCTTTGGAGCCACCTGTATCCTTATTATGTGATGTTACTTTTCTGCTTTTGCTTTACTCCTACTGTGTAAATGTGGTTACGTGAAATTTACGTTTACCCTGTTTACTTACTAAGCTTCTAGCTTACCCCGTTCTCTTTGTTTTCCTTAGCAGGGGACGACGCGGGGAACTTTGGGTCTCTGCCGTTAGTATAGTTAGGCCTCGTGTGTAATAGGTGGACAGTTAGGATGTTTGTTTTTGTTTTGATGGTTTGGATAAGGACCCTCCTTAGGGTCTACCTTTTGCTGGTTGTTGTTATTGTGAGAACCCGTAAAACCCTAATATTTTTCCTAGGGTTTATTTCCCCTTAATTGCATGTTTTCGGCATTATCTGGCTTAGAAATATTTTCTTAGTGGATTTTATGAGCAATTATAGTTTTAAGATGATTTTTCTAGCATTGGAGAATTTTTAGAAAATTAAGAGTAAATAGTGGACGTGGGACCCACTAGTGCGAAAAGTTCGGAAAAATTCGGCCAATAAGGTTAAATTTCGGATACTGTTTAAAATTTATCGGGTGTTAAGAGATAAGTAGTGTGTGTGAAGTGATTGATGTGAGAGAGAATAAAAATGATAAGATTGCATTTAATGTAGTGCCACTTGTCACCATGTCATTAGTCTTACTTTAAGAGTTACTATTCACCTTTTGACTTTTTTTGACTTTTGACCCAAATAAGTAAATATCTTCAAAAAAAATTCACCAAAAATTCTCTCATTTTCTTCCTCCATGGCCGGCCCTCCCTAAGCAAGAAGAAAGACAAAACTCTTCAATATTCTAGCCAACTCCAAGCTCAAATCAACTAAACCACTTGCTTAACTTAGTTTTTACTCCATAAATTTCTTCCTTCTAGTGCTAGCAAGTTGTTTGGTGAACTTTGTTTGAAGAGCAAAGGTGTCCTACATCCCTCTCTCTCTTGATCTCTTGGTAAGTGTTGCTTGAACACCCTACTACCTTCAATAATGGTTACATGATGCTTAGAAGTGGCTTAAGTGGTTGAAAATGTGGTTTATCTCTTGGTTTGGCTTGTTTTGGTGAAGTTTTTATTTTATTGGGAATTTTTCTGGTTTAATATGAATTATATGTTGTGGCCTTGTATGATGAATTGTAATGGTTGATAATGACTCTATGAGGTGTATTGGATAGGAAAATGCAACTAATTTTGGATTTGGTGTGAAATTGAAAAGTTAGGGTTCTTAATTCCCCAATTCTGTCCGGTTTTTGATCACTGGGTTAGAGGCCGAATTTGACTTTGCTCAAAACATGAAAGTTGTAGGTATTGATGTGATGGAGATGCCTGTAAATTTCAGGGCATTTGGATTAGTGTGGAGTGAGTTATGACGAAATTACTGTAGCTGTTCTGCTTTGGACAGAATGCGAAAACTGCGATAGTGATTGGCCATTTTGACTGGTTTTGGTTTGGATTTTGAAGTTGATGTCTTCTGATGAAATGTAGCTGAATGTCTTAGCTAACGTATGCCTTTGGAATTTCGGCATTTGGACTTGTATGGACTGAGATATACCGATTACAGTTTTCTGCGTTTTGCGAACCTGTTTTAGGAATTCTGGGTTAGTATTTGGCATTTTCGACCTAGTTAAGCTAGGAACTGGATTGAGTGGTCTTCTACATTATTGTAGCCCTGTTCCATAGCTTCGAAACGGTGGGTCTTACACCCCCAACCGATATTTGTAGTGAGAGTTGTACCATTACCGCATAATAAGTGTAAAACAGTTTTTCCTAATCGGGGCCAAGACTATTGCTAATTTTAATTTCTGGTTTGCTATCGTGTTCATTTATGCATATGAAACCCTATTGGGGTTGTGTTTAGCATTGTTTGGTGACTCGTTCTCGAGTCTCATTGTATGTGTTACATGTTCTAGGGCTTGAAGGTAGTGCTCGACGGCTTGGTGATCGTGGTACATGAAAAACCACTTACTTGCTTGGTGAGTATACCACTCACTAAATTGGTACTATGTGGCTTTGTTAAATGCTATGTGATGCCTTGATGGCTTACTTGCATATTGGAATTGATTAAGGTGAGGGTGTACTTGACCGCCCTCACCTCTTTTGATATTGTCATTGATTGGCTACCGTTTTATTGCATTACTGAACTTGATATATTGGTTGGTGAATTCCATTTCATGGAAACTGAATTGATGTCGTTTGGACGATGTCCAACGGCCTTACTGCATTTATGAGCTCAACCCCGTATGGTAGTTAATTGGATCGAGCCGGCGAGGGTTTGGTCGTGAAAATTATCATGCCACGGGGACTGTACTGGGGAACCTTGTGGTAATGAGACCCTTGGTTCCGGTAAACTCGAGTATTACCAAAAACTACTGAATTGGAGTGCGGGCCCGGTTGGGGTATGCTTGGTGGAAGGAATGGAAGTATAGTGAGGTCTACGGTTTGGTACTCGTACCATTGACGGAGGGTCAATGCAATTGGATCAAGATGGCAAGCGTGGAATTGGGCTCTTGAGAGCCGACCGTATCCTTTTACCGTTTTGCTTCATTGCTTATTTGTGCACTTTAAATGAAGGTTCATTCTTATATGACTTTGATTGCTTATTGGGTGGTATACCACTGGGCTTTGGCTCATTCCGTGTTATTTGTTTTCCTTACAGGGATATAATTGCTTTTGAAAATGGACTGGATAGTCAATTGCCATACTGAGCTTGTAAATGTCTTTTGTATAGCTCTCGAAGTGAAACCCTAATGTAACGGGTTCATTTCCTTTTGATAGGCAAATCGAATGTGTACTCCTTAATGAATGGTTGGCATGCCATTATGGATGTAAATGATGATTTCCATTGTATATATATGTTTATATGTTGAATTGATGTTTGGATGAACTTCGGAGCGAATCGGCTTTCAAACGGCAAGAGAAAAAAATTTGGCAAAAGCTCACTGGCTTGAATCCGGCCAGGAATCCGGCCAGAAACTGGCCGGATTGAAGGCCGGATTGCCTGAGAAAAATTGGAAACCCGGCCAGTTGCTCACTGGCCGGTATCCGGCCAGACAATCCGGCCGGAATATTGGCCGGATTGCCGGCCGGATTGGGTGGAACTTTTGAGAAAAATCGAGTTGCTCACTGGACAGTATCCGGCCAAGAATCCGGCCGCTAATCCGGCCAGATTCCGGCCGGATTCTGGCGTGTCCAGCACTATTCATTTCGGTTTTCAATTTTCGTTTTTTTTTATTTTGTGTTTTCTGACTTGTTTGCGCGCAATGGTATGTTCCGGAACGTTATAGAACGACGTTAACTGTACCGTAGTCCTGGCGAGAGCTGGGCAGGCAGTCCGCTAACCCCTTTGGTTCGCCTTAGGGGAAGGTGGGGCTGTCACAGGTGGTATCAGAGCCTAGGTTTGAATTAGCCTGGGTGGTATAATAGAAGTGCTCGATTTGAGGATTTTATTGTTTATGCCTATTAAGTGTATTCATGTTATTTCTTCCTTTGCTATAGGATGGATGCCAGTGGTGACCCGAGTGACCGTCCGGTAGGCGATCGTTCTCGTAGCACGCTGCCGACAATTAAGTATCAACTTAGGCAGAAGGGGGCCGTGGTCCGTTGGAGCCCGGCCAGCCGCGTTCGACAGTGTGGGTGTCGTAGCAACTTTGCCTACCCAAATACACTAGTTTTGTCGGTGGCAAAGGAACGTGAGGAGTTTGCTAAGGAAAATACTAAGCTTGAAGCTGTGGTTGCTGCGTTGGAAGCTGAGGTGACTCAGGCTAAGGCGACCAATGAGAAGCAAGCCTCGCGTATTAAAGAGCTAGAATATGACGTGCAAGAGGTCGAGGAAAGAGTTGATGATCTATGTGATCAGTTGAGAGATGCACGCGAGCGCGAGACTAAGCGAGCTCGTAAGGTCAGGGGTCGTGCTGAGGCGATCCTTAACCTATGCGACGACGGACTCGAGGAGTCTAGTGATGAGGCCTCGTGTGCTGGGGCCGAGCCTGGGGAGGAGTCTACCCCATCGCCTGGGTCCCAGACCCCAGCGACTGATTAGGCCTTGATCTTAGGGCACCTTTTGGATAGTGGTGGTTTTGAATGTACATAGGGATAGGGATAGAGCCTTAGCTAACCGTTTTGGATGTAGAGTTGGCTACGTGTAAATCTCTTTTGATAGGCCTATCCTCAGGTGGAACTTTTGTGTACGTACGTGCTTTGGCCGTACTTGACTGACTGCTTGTATAAATGTTTGGCTTGTATATATGTGTGTTGTGCTCATGTTTGCGACGTATAACTGTGTGTTAATGTTCAAGTTTATGTGTTACTTACTTGCTTTATTACTGCTTTGGATTAGTACTTTTGCCTAGACCGAGTGAACTCATGGAAGGTACACGAAGTGGTCGGGGGCGTGGGCGCGGTATTAGACAACCCACACCGGTTAGAGAAACTGGGGAAGCTTCTACTGGCCCAATTCCTGAACCCCAAATAGACCCCAATGCTCAAATAGCTGCTGCTATGCAGCAAATGACCAACCTACTTGCACAAGTAGTGCAACAACAGGGCCAGAACCCAAACCCTAACCCTGGAAACCCCGGAAACCCTGGCCATCATAATGAGAGCGAAGATAGAGCTCTAGAACGTTTTCAAAAGTTTTCTCCGCCGAAGTTTGTTGGGGGACCCGACCCTGACGTGGCCGAGAAATGGCTGGAGAAGATGGTAGACATATTCGCGGCCTTACACTATCCGGACGAACGGCAGGTGACTTTTGCCGTGTTCCAACTCGAGGGGGCTGCCCGTTCCTGGTGGAACGTAATTAGGCAGAAATGGGAGCGGGAGCAGACACAGAGGACTTGGGTGAATTTCATCCGAGAATTTAATGCTAAGTTTTTCCCTCCTCTAGTCCAGGAAAGGAAGGAGGACGAGTTTATCCGGCTCCGGCAAGGGGCTCAGACTGTGGCGGAGTACGAGACCCAGTTTACCCGCCTGTCCAAATTCGCGCCTGAACTAATTATGACCGAACAACGACGCGTGAGGCGCTTTATTCAGGGCTTGAACGTGGAGATCCAGAAAGATCTCGCAGCGGCTCAAATCACTACTTTTAGCGAGGCAATGGAAAAAGCCCAACGGGTCGAGAGTGCACGGCTTCAGGTCCGAAACTTCCAGGCCAAGAAGCGTGGTTTTCCTGGGAGTACATCTGGACAAAGTGAGAAGAGTACTCCCTCGAAGTTTGGACGAGGATCAGGAGGTGGTCGACAATCGGGATCAGGCAGAGGGACTCCGTTCAGGGGCGGCCAAGCTGGGCGAGGACAAAGGGGGAACACCCAGAGTGGCTCGGCTTCGGCACCTCGTGGTCCCTGTGGGCACTGTGGAAAGACAAACCACACCGAGGACAATTGCTGGAGGAAACTGGGGAAATGTCTGCGGTGTGGAAGTGCGGACCATCAGCTGGCTACATGTCCGGTCCTGAAACAAGATGGAAAGGGGAGTCAGCTACCGCCGAGGACTAACACTGGACCAGCCAAGGGAGACGGGTCCAAACCTAAGGTGCCAGCTAGGGTTTATTCCTTAGAACCCCATCAGGTCCCAGATTCTTCCGAGGTGGTGGAAGGTACGATCCCTATTTTCCACCGCTTTGCCAAAGTTTTAATTGATCCTGGTGCCACTCATTCGTTTGTTAACCCTGATTTCATGTGTGGCATCGATATAAAACCTGCTAGCTTACCATATGCCTTAGAGGTTAGTACACCTACGGGGAATCAACGGTTGGTGACTAGTATGGTTTATAAGGATTGCGATGTATGGGTAGGAGAGAGGAGATTTTTAGGAGACCTGATTAGCTTATCCATTAAGGGGTACGATGTGATTCTAGGTATGGACTGGTTAGCCAAATATAACGCCCAACTGGATTGTAAAACGAAAATAGTTGAATTTCGCATTCCTGGCGAGGCAACCTTAAGGTTAGATATAAGGGGTAGGTTAGCCTCATCTGCTCTCATTTCGGGCATTCGAGCTAGGAAACTGATAAGTAGAGGGGCGCAAGGATATTTGGCCTTTCTAATTAATACCCCTACGGATAAGTTAAAGGTAGAAGATGTAGCCATAGTGAGGGACTTTCCGGATGTGTTTCCTGATGAGTTAGTGGCCTTACCTCCGGAAAGAGAGATAGAATTCCGAATAGATCTGTTACCTGGAACCGCACCTATCTCGAAAACCCCTTACCGAATGGCGCCTGCAGAACTTAAGGAGCTTAAGTTGCAACTGCAAGACCTTTTGGAGCGGGGATTCATTCACGAGAGTGAGTCTCCTTGGGGAGCTCCGGTCTTATTTGTGAAGAAGAAGGACGGTACGTTGAGGATGTGTATTGACTATAGGGGACTGAACAACGTTACGATCAAGAATAAGTATCCACTGCCCCACATCGACGAGTTGTTTGACCAGCTGCAAGGAGCAGTGGTCTTCTCGAAGTTGGACCTCCGACAAGGGTACTACCAGTTGTTGATTAGGAAGGAGGACATTCCGAAGACTGCTTTCAACTCGAGATACGGGCATTATGAGTTTGCCGTTATGCCCTTTGGATTGACTAATGCTCCCGCCGCCTTCATGGACTTAATGCATAGGGTTTTTAAACCCTACCTGGACCGATTTGTCGTGGTGTTTATTGACGACATTTTAGTCTACTCCAAGTCATGCGAGGAGCATGAGAAGCATTTGAGAATGGTGTTGCAGACATTGAGGGAACATCAGCTGTATGCCAAGTTTAGTAAATGCGAGTTCTGGTTGGAGAGAGTAGCGTTTTTAGGGCACGTGATCTCCCACGAAGGTATTTCGGTGGATCCAGCGAAGGTTGAGGCCGTGACAAATTGGAAAAGGCCAGAAACTCCCACGGAGATTCGCAGCTTTCTAGGGCTAGCTGGGTACTACCGACGGTTTATTAAAGATTTTTCCAAACTGGCAGGACCTTTAACTGACTTGACAAAGAAGCATGGCCAGTTTATCTGGAACGGCCGATGCGAAACAAGTTTTCACGAATTAAAGAAAAGACTGACCATGGCTCCAGTACTGGTCTTGCCAAATGGAGTGGACGGGTTTGCGGTTTATGCGGACGCGTCGCGAGAAGGCCTGGGGTGTGTTTTGATGCAGAACCGGAATGTGATTGCTTTCGCCTCTAGAAAATTGAAGCTTCACGAGCAGAACTACCCGACTCATGATCTGGAACTAGCTGCAGTGGTGTTTGCTCTGAAAAAGTGGAGGCACTACCTGTATGGGGTGACCTTTGAAGTGTTTTCGGATCACAAAAGTCTTAGATACCTTTTCTCCCAGAAGGAATTAAACATGAGGCAACGAAGGTGGATGGAATTTCTGGAAGATTACGACTGTACGATCAATTACCATCCGGGAAAGGCAAATGTGGTAGCAGATGCCTTGAGTCGTAAGGTGCAAGTAGCAGGGCTAATGATTAAGGAGTGGGGTTTGCTAGAATCCGTGTGCGAGTGGAAACCCTGTCTAGGGAGCCATAAGGTGATATTTGGCAATGTTAGGGTTACCTCCACTCTACTGGAACGTATTAAAGAGGCACAAAAAGAAGATTTGATGGTACAGAAATGGAAAGAGAAAGTGGATAAGGGAGAAACTACGGACTTCAATTTGAGTCCTGAGGGTATTTTAAAGTACCGAAACCGAGTGGTGGTACCAAAGGATGAGGCATTGAAAGCAGAAATTCTGGAGGAAGCTCATAGATCTAAGTACACAATCCATCCGGGTAGCAGCAAGATGTATCAAGACCTGAAAGGAACCTATTGGTGGGACAATATGAAGAAGGAAATCGCGCAATATGTACAAAAATGTCTCATTTGCCAGCAAGTGAAGGCAGAGCATCAAAAACCATCGGGTCTGTTACAACCCTTGGAGATACCCGAGTGGAAGTGGGAAAACATTACCATGGACTTCGTTTCCGGTTTACCGAGGACGCAAAGAGGACACGATGCCGTTTGGGTGATCGTTGATCGATTAACCAAGTCGGCCCATTTCTTGCCGGTGAACATGAAGTATTCAATGGACAAGTTGACTCGACTGTACATGGATGAAGTAGTAAGATTACACGGTGTTCCTGTGAGCATCGTTTCCGATCGGGATCCACGATTTGTATCACGGTTTTGGCAGAAATTTCAAGAAACCCTGGGGACGAAACTCAACTTGAGCACGACCTATCATCCTCAGACGGATGGCCAGTCAGAACGGACAATTCAGACGCTCGAGGACATGCTACGAACGTGCATTCTGGACTTTGGAGGCAATTGGGGTCAGCACATGACCTTAGTCGAATTTGCATATAACAATAGCTTCCATTCGTCGATACAAATGGCTCCGTATGAAGCCTTATACGGACGCAAATGCCGCTCGCCGATTTACTGGGATGAAGTTGGTGAGAAGAAGGCACTAGACCCGGCAACCATTCCATGGATGGAAGAGGCTCAAGAAAAGGTCAAATTGATAAGGCAACGAATCCAAACCGCTCAAAGTCGCCAAAAGAGCTACGCGGATAATCGAAGAAAAGACTTGGAGTTTGAAGTTGGAGACCACGTATTTCTTAAGATCACACCTTTACGAAGTCTCACAGCAGGTAAAGGAAAGAAACTTCAACCGCGGTACGTCGGACCCTACAAGATCCTGCAGAGGGTTGGAGCGGTCGCGTATCGATTGAAACTGCCATCCAGTCTATCTCGAATCCACGATGTATTTCACGTCTCGATGCTAAAGAAGTACCATCCTGACCCATCTCATGTATTGCAACCAGAGGA